>NW_026782642.1:0-269435 GCF_031769215.1 Ylistrum balloti | reverse complement strand
ATTTTTGAATGTATTTGAGAAAAAAATACTAAAATGAAATTAAAGTCACCAAACTAGAGATCAAACGCCAAAGCGTGGAATATTGAACATTAAAAGCAAAATTGACCGGAACTAAATTAAAGATGGCCAGACAACAGGTCAGTGGCCCAAATTGAAATGTCAAGGTATTTATTTGGTAGTCTTACTTGTGAATATTTCTTACAGATAAGGAAGTACCTGATCATCTTTTTCTTATTACAGTCTGAAGCAATGTTGGTCACCTGACGCAACGTCAATATCAATGAGAAAATTAAGCATAAGAAAGACTGCATTTCATTATCCTGGGAGACAGCTGCTATAACCAATAATCATTATAGGAGACAGTTCTACATACCGGTAAACCCAGTAAAGATATAGGAGACAGCTGCTATATAGACAGCTGCTATAAGATGCTGGTAAGCAGCTGCTACAACCCAGTATAATCAAGATATAGAGACAGCTGCTATATACAACAACATTGGTGGAGCAGTTCTACACACTAGAGACAGCTGCTATAAACAACAACATTGGTCAGCACTGTATACCGAGACAGCTGCTATAATAAACAACATTAGGTTGACAGCAGTTCTACACACTAGAGACCAGTATAATCAAGATATAGGAGACAGTTCCTACTGTATAGACCGCTGCTATATATAACAACATATAGGAGACAGCACACACCCAGACTGCTATACACTAGTATAGCTGTATATACAACAACATTGGATCAAACCCAGATATCAAGACAGCTGCTATATACAACAACATTGGTGGAGCAGTTCTACACGCTAGAGACAGCTGCTATATACAACAACATTGGTGGAGCAGTTCTACACGCTAGAGACAGCTGCTATAAACAACAACATTGGTGGAGCAGTTCTACACGCTAGAGACTGCTGCTATAAACAACAACATTGGTGGAGCAGTTCTACACACTAGAGACAGCTGCTATAAACAACAACATTGGTCAGGCAGTTCTATAACCCAGTATAATCAAGATATAGGAGACAACATTGGTATACCGGTATAATAAAGATAGGAGACAGCTGCTATAACCCAGTATAATCAAGATATAGGAGACAGTTACTGTATATCCTGCTATAAACAATAATAAATTGGTGGAGCAGTTAGACTAGAGACAGCTGCTATAACCCAGTATAATCAAGATATAGCCGACAGACTTCAATATCCCGGTATAATAAAGATATAGGAGACAGCCTACTGTATCCCGGTATAATCAAGATATAGCCGACAGACTTCTATATCCCGGTATAATAAAGATATAGGAGACAGCCTACAATATCCCAATATTATAAAGATATACGTTACAGCCTCTCTATCGGAAAGAATACTAGACCAACCTAGCCTTGATGTCTTTCTATTGATCAGAGACATAGTTAAAATGGGTCCTTGTGTAATGTGATCTATTTTCGCTACTCGTATTGTATACCACTGCTGGTCCGATTATACAAAAAATTGTTTTCGAAGTCAATGGAGTTTTTTTCTAAATATATATATGATGTTAATGATATGTCATTGTTATTATCATTTTTAACGAAAATGAGCTCCACTTTTCAAGTACCGTCAGATTGGTTCTGGTCAGGACGGTCATTACTTATTCAACACTATCTTTTTATTAGAAGTGAATTGGGACAGGTAAATAGCAACTGTCATGGGGATTTGATAACTTCATGGCTTAGTGAACAAACGCAGAATATAACACCATATAAGCCTCTTCTTGAGCTTGTTTTCAGTCTAGTCATTGTACATCAGAATATCGGAAATCGAACGTCCATGTTCGCGATAGATAATGATTTGGTGGCGGGATCTAAGGCATGTTTTAACATCATTTGCATACATCACGGAAATATTTGTATACTTCATCAATTGTGAACATAGTCAGTTTCCGGAAATGGTACGACCTGCATTCTGTGTTATCAGAGATGTAGCAATGATCAGAGTTAAACATAAGTGCAATATAAGTTTTATCGAAAAAAAACCCCAATATCTTCATTGTGTTAACCATGTTTTCCCGTCCATATCAATATCTATTTAAAAAATAACAATATTTCCTTTGTGAAAAAAAAATTCCGTCCTTGTAAAGTACTTTATATTGAATGATCGGAAATATAACAATGACCAGAGTGTTTCATATACTTTATGACGATGCAAATCCTAAAACAGAAATACGGTTTAAGAAGTAATCACTTGATCAGGTGAGCGTTTAGACCCATATATTATATTGAAACATAACATAACAAAGGTTTAAATAAATGTCGCTCTCGACAAAGTCGACAATAAAATGATTTAACACCGTTTGTTGAATACGTGTATATTTTTATTTATTAATAAGCAGTATACCCTAAAAACTCGAATTTAAGACGCGACTTATTATTTGATAGTACAAAATGTCGGTTTATTCATGTAAGGAGAGCTTTCAGGATAGGTTTGTTTTTCAGCACAGCTTTGGTTCTTATATAAGGGCATTTAGATACAAAAATGTAGCAATATTGATAATAACCGTTTATCTAGGTGACCGTAGGATTACATACATAATCAAGACGGTTTAGAAATGAACAGATCCGAAAGATACAAAAACATGGATATTGCTGAGTTACTTTTTCCCAGATAAGATCTAGGTTATTTGGCACTTTGTCGTACACCTGTCAATCTTACGCAAAATACAGACTGATGGAATAAAGTTTTCATCGGACGATATCTACCTATTTGTCTTAGCTGTAAGAATGTACAGGAGGTATAAAGCTGGTCGCCTTGTTTGAGTTTACAATTTTGTGCAATTCATTACATATATGCTGCATTAGTGATATAAGTTTTATGGTGGAAATAGGTTTTAAATTTTAACTATCCAAATCATTTCCACTCTTAACCCTTTGGTAGAAAATTGAGATCAGAATCTAGGCTAAATATGGATTCTAACAAAAATTAACTATACAGAAGTAGGGAATCAAATCCGACATACCTTAGATACTTCATTCGTTCACAGAGTGTATACTGGGGAAGATACACGATGTAAATTGATAGCGATAATGAGGCTGGGAGATCTAGAAGATTTAGCTCCCTTTGTTCAGTTTGGACATTTTCGTTCATTTATTTATTTCATTTCTTTGTACGCTTCTGTCTCCATTCAAAGCTTATTGAAAACACGTACCCGAAACGTTCCTATCATAACAGAAAAATCTATTTCTAGTCTCATTTGTGTTATTGTTAGATATACATACGTTGAATACATGTTAGTGTAATTTATCCACTTTGTTGTGAAATTAAACAGTAATCGATATCGTAAAACCACGAGGTTCCCCAGCAATCTTTAGTACTTTTAGTATTTGCAATACAAAATATAAAACTCAATGTGTATTATTACAAATGTATCAACGTCTTATTCAATACTGTACGAGATTTGTTAGGAAGTTGCTTTTCGACCAAAATGTTACTGAATCGCTTTGTAACCGGAATGTTAGTATATATATATATATATGGTTTAATCAGGTAATGGTCGGATAGGCAGGAGATGTGCAGGAAGATGTTAGGACAGCAGGTTACTTGTTGTATTCACTACATTGAGTATAACATTTTATGATAAGGAAGGAGGGAGCATTGATGAGATTACAGGTGTTACTAAGATGTCTGTTGTAAATATCGTCATTTCCAATGATCGACGACTGTTTGTATTTAACAAAAGTGAAAAGCTTATTTGGGTACTATTAGATCACTACTGACATTTACAGCTGATGTACATTTGCTTTCAGATAATAAATACTGTTTATAGTTTCTTGTTAGTAGCCTTGACATAACAAAAAACATCAAGAACATATCAACATGTCAACGAGTCCACAATATCTCAGATTTCTTCGATGTAATCATTTCTGAACTGGCGGAAGTGGAGGATTGAATTTCGTGTTGGTTTTGTAAGGTTCATTCGGCATCGTTACAGACACGCACTTATCTCTGTTTTCAAATAAGAATCACTTTTCTAATGATATGATAAACTCTTCAAAACACAATGACCGTCAATATCGTCTCGTCTAAATACCTTGACTCCTTAGGATTGTTAAATATATATTCAATGTCATAGCTTTGGCTTTATAACATTGTAAATTTCTTTACCCGGTGTTACATTAACGTTTGTGATTAAAGACGTTATGTTACTTATTTCCGTTATTCCCTAGGAGGCAAAAATGATGTTTGTCGCAAAATTATATTTCATGGACTCAACCACAAACTTTGCATAAATCTCTCAAATTGTCCTCCCAACAAATATACCTCATATCTCAATAAACAACCGTCATTTATGTATCATAAATAATCATCATCACTCATTAAACATACATCACCTATTTTAAGAGCGAAAGAGGCTCTAAAGACTTTTAAAAGTCTGTAATAGTTCAAGTGTCAATGCCTACTGGGACCAGAAATTGAATTTTTAGCCTTTTATCATGACAACTGATCAAAATACCAATAAATATTCCTTTACTGGAACTCAAGTTATTATGTTTTCAAGTTTGAGTCATTCACCATATCGTGGTTAAAAACACTTATCTGCATAATATTGATTGAAACTCCATGTAATTCATCTAATATAAAAAAGCTAGTGTGCATAGCTTATGAGATTGTAAAGAGGTAGAAATGCATTTTCAAGAATGAGAAGGTTTATTTTTAGAATAATTTCACACCGACTAAAATCCGTTAATAATGATTTTTTGATTATCATAAAACATTATATATATGTATAACTGGGTGCCATAGCAACGCTCTGAATCTCTTTTTCAAATATATATAGATGACATTGAAATGAACATATTACAAAGTCAATTGACCAAATAACAAAGAAGACTATATTAGATCTATAGACGATTACTGTAATTATGAACGCTTAACTCCATTGATATTATTTTCAATTCTGATATTTCACAATTATGTTAAGTAACAATTGTTTTGCCGACTCATTTGATTATTTATCGTTTGTTAGATATGTACATAGGTCATTAATGATAATGGTAATGATGACGACGACGACAACAACGATGATAGCACGGCTCAGATGCTATATTGACATGATGATAATGGCGATGATGATGATGATGATGATGATGATGATGATGATGATGGCATGACGATGGCATGATGATAGTAGTGAAGTGATGTGATGGTGATGATGATGATAGCATAATGATGGTTGTGGAAATTATCATTATGTTCTTCTATGAGATATACATAGCTCGATTTTGTACTCAATATACGACATCATACTGAAAATATATTACGGAAACGTACCAATTAAGTTGTCGGATTACACAGAGAGGAGACAGTAACTGACGCAATTCGACGTCCCATTTTTTCACTGAATCTTGTTAATGGTCTTGTCTCAAACACTAGCAAACTTCAGTAATCTACAATGCAGTGTATGTAACACATGGTATATCCAGATATATAAGTATACTTTGTTTTGTGCACTTCGTACATTCCTTGACTTATGCACATAGCTTGTGCATCACTAAACCGTTAAATATAATTTCATTCACACAAGTGTGACATATATTTAATAGTTTTATAGTATTTTGTTTAGTTTTTATTATTTTTTTTTATTATTTTTGCAATTCGCAATGTCTTTCGCCCTCCACTTGCTTCGAATTTTGCCAATGACATTGTAATTGCCGAGAGAATGATGGCATTGTCCAAAACACCTAACAAACTTCAAACTCTTATTGAGGCAGAAGGGTTAGCAAGGAAGCGGTCTATTTGTGTTATCAGAACCAGAGTTGAGAGATCTTACCATGGGGGTATATCAGCTGAAACAGGCAAAATCCTACATCAAAGAGCACTTAGCTGAAGATGGTCAGTATGAACTTATGCTATGCAGGGAGAAACCTGACTTGATCAAAGTTCAGGTTCGTTCACAACATGTTGCTTCGAAGGTGTACAATCTTTGGATTGAATATTCTAATGGACTGACCCCAATATCAGGCTGGTATTGTCAATGTAAGGTTGGTGCCAGAGTAGTCGGCTGCTGTGCTCACATTGCATCTGTCCTATGGTATCTTTCGTATGACTGACACCAGTCTGATACTGCACAAACAACTGCTTCCTCAAGTTTCCTTAGTTGTGTTGATGACGCAATGACGGCGGAGAACTGGTCAGACTGTGACAGCGACAGTGACTCCTAAATGAGTATCCAAACACCACCATTCCTCTTACTAAAGCAGTTAACCAAAATACAATCCCGTAAGTAATAGACAAAGGTCATTTATGATCATGTGAAACCTGGTGCTAAATCGATTTTTTTCCATTTTAATATCATCCATATTTGCAAAAATATTTCAAATAAATACACTGCACGTGATAAACGTATTGTTTATAGATGCATTAAGACAAAAAACGGTGCTTAAGTGTGACTTAATTAGTAATTAGGGCACTTAATCACCGTTACCTACTTTTCAACAAAGGCATATTTTTTGGTCATTCTAATGAAAGTTTTATAATGTATCATCAAATGACATTTAAGAGGAAAAAACTAAGAAAAAAAATAGTTTGATAATTATTGCAATAATTATGAATTTGATCCCCCACTCGTCCCCACTATAACAACTGAAAAGCCTTGAGCTGACCTTAGATTAATGTCATGTCATTACCGCCTGACCTCAAGTTTTTAATAGACAAAACATAAAAAGTATTCGTGATGGCCACCAGAAGGCCCAAACTGGCACTCCTTTAAACGGTCGACCAAAAGAGGACATCCGGTACACAAGTGTCCAAGTAATTCTAACCCCTGACTAATGCTTGACAGGAAGAAATGTTCATCACCACATATACAGTCAAATAAAGTATATAAAGTAAAATCATAGTTATGATATTAACAATCTAGTATAAAGATGAAAGGTCTTCAATTACATGATAATATGATATAGTTTTAATGGGTAAAAAATTTGTTAACAAAGAATTATCAAAGGTTTTATAACAAAGCTTGATGGAGGTATCTGGTTTTATATAGTTAATCAGCTGTTTGATACACACACACACACACACACACACATATTTATTTAAACCATTAATTTTTTCCTTTCGCTTGGTCTTAATTCGCCCCTATATTCAACATCCAACTTTAGCTAAAGTAAAAATTTAGCATATTCACAAAAGGAAATAATGGACAATTGTCCAAATGCAATGATTTGTTTCTGTACACATATATGAATATTAATATAAAACCACAAGTTTTATGTATATCAACCGTTCGTGGATAGTGTACTGTTTAGTGAAAACGTATGGCAAATTCAATTTTCCATGAAGCAAGATTGGTTGTGCTGTTTTCAATTCTATAAAATCAACAGAATATTACTTCAATTTTATGTATACTGTTTAGTGGTGATGAAGCAGGTCTTTTAATCAGTCTTTTACACATAGCCTTAAATAATCCGATGAAAATTAATGTTCAATACAGTCTAATTCAAAATTCAAGATTCATACAGAAAACATATTATACTGATGATGAGGTATACTGACACTCATTATATACTGATGATGTAGTATACTGACACTCATTATATATTGATGATAAGGTATACTGACACTCATTATATACTGATGACAAGGTATACTGACACTCATCATGACAATATACTGGTATACTGACACTCATTATATACTGATGACAAGGTATACTGATTATATACTGATGACAAGGTATACTGACAATCATTATATACTGATGGTGAGATATACTGACACTCATTATATACTGATGATGAGGTATACTGACACTTATTATATACTGACGATGAGGTATACTGAAACTTATTATATACTGATAATGAGGTATACTGACACTAAATATATTGACACTCATTTTATACTGATAATGAGGTATACTGACACTAGATATATTGACGCTCATTATATACTGATGATGCGGTATACTGACACTCATTATATACTGATGATGAGGTATACTGACACTCATTATATACTGATGATGCGGTATACTGACACTAAATATATTGATACCATTTTATACTGGTGATTAGGAGGTCAACTGACAATGATTACTGTTAGGTTATCCATCATTTTATCTTAATGATAATAGTCTAAGAATGTGAAGGTATTTTTACTATAAACAGTGATAAAATCATAAACGTCGTTTTGTAGATTGCACCGTCACTCGTATTAGTTACGTTTGATAGCAGCAATGATGCAGATATGTATAAGACGTTTATGAATTTACATTTTGTTTGTTTTACAGTGTGATAAATTATATAAAAGTGTCTAACAAGTGGTCACAAGGTTATTTCGGCTGACTAACACATACTAATGTATGTTTATATATTGTTTTATGAATCACTCGTTCGAGTTGTAAACTGAAGCGATTATCCCTTGAAAACGAAATGAATGTCGATGTGCGCAATTATATCTTTTTTATTATTGTAATTAAAATCTTTACAATACCGATCCCTTTCCATTCCAAATACTGAACCGCTTTTATGTCGGAAATGATTAAAATAATCTGAAGTTTGACCGATCAAGACCAGGTGTCCGACAAGTCGTGAGCTCTGTGCCTCGGCCGCACACGTACCCAGACTTGTACAGATACCTACCCTGATCGGGTTGAGTTTAGTTAACAATGTACAACATTATCACAACTGATACTATGAAACCATATAGAATAAATCAAGCGTGTCATTGATCAGAGTGAGGGGCTAGCAAAAGTAAAAATTGTATTAATGTAGAGCTGCTAGAAAGACGTGAATTGTTCATAACACGTACAAATACGGAAAATCGGAATGGAGTGTTGTTTATACAATTGATTGCGTTATGCTGATGATCTAACCAAATATTAACAGAGCAATACGAAGTTTTTGTTTCTTCTTTTTCTGTTGTGAAGTCAAGAATTGCAGAAAAGTATCGGTTTTATTCATCGTTATATTTTTACTGCATAACATTTTTTTTTGTACTGAGTTAGAAATGGGCACTGTTAATATTCTGTACATAAACAAAATCGGATCGATCATATCCGGGTCGGGATTCTTCAACTATTTGACTTTTGGATACCGAATTATCTCTAAACCGAATGAAACGACTAGATGATGAAGTACCATTGATACGGTAAAATGCAAAAAGCACGTGTTTTTGGTGGTGTTTTGCGACAGTGATTCAATCGGGTTTCCCACCAAAGTTCATCCTTTTCAAAGAGTAAGTTTAAACTATATTTAATTCTAATTAAGTGATGTTTCATCATTCAGTTCAAAGATTAACTGCTAATGATGAGGTCAAAATGTAGAAAAAAGTAAAAGATTCTGATGAGTTTATTTTAATGCACAGGTTGGAGCAAAGAGGGATTTAACCCATAGGTCCATTTGTTATCTTTATAGAAATAGAGAAATAGAGAATTAGAGAAAATGTACTTGTGTATACATCAATGTATATGATTTATAATTTTCGTAACGAAATATTTCTATTGAAGGCCATCAGCTATCAATGTATCTGTAACATAGTGTCATCTTCAAAAACTTTAAAGTGCGTTGTGATTAGATATAGAAAGTTCACTCATACGACATTAGCGAGTTCAATTTCATTGCCGGAAATCATATTGTATAAATTCTCGAAACTGTTATCTGGTGAATATGAAATATTTTTAATCATATACCGGTATGTGCATACGAACTACTTGGTTATCGAGCAATCTATTTCTTTTTTATGCTTGATATGTAATAATGTCTATAGAAATTGGTCAGTTTATTGGGCGCCTTATCTCCTGGAATAATAAAATACGTGCCCTGTAAATATTGAAGTGTGGAATACTGTGAAGGAAATTAATAATATTACCTGTTCGATTATGAACTGGGCTGTTTGTGTCATCTCGAAAGTGTCTTGCGTCAAGGAACTGCAAGTTTGTATGATAGGTTTTGTGATAATCAGATCAAATAGTTACACAATTTCATCCCATTGTAAAAGAATTAAACAAAAATAAAATAATGATTATTATTGCTGATAATAAAAAATAACACGAGGTGAATCGCCAATTACTCGGGTAAATTATTATTTAGAGATAGCGGTAAACATATGCTTGATCACACGCCCATTATTGAGTATGGATATTTAGCCCCGTCATTCCGTTTGTGCTATTTGGTTTTGAAACTGACAAGTGTCCTACATCTTATTCGTTAGAAATTTTAGTTTTACTTAACATAGTTGACAATATTTGATAACATAGAGAGCAAGCAAGATATAATAGTATAACTCTGAAACTAAAACACATTACTTTGCAGATCCACTAGCAGCACGGTCCATTTGGATGTCTCCATCTGGTACGATAACAGTTATCAGTGGAACGTCACAAAGCCTTGAATGTCAGGTGAAAGGAGGTAACCCACTTGTTACACTGACCTGGCGGTGTAAAGGGTCGGAAGTGGTCGGAGTGAATCTGAGCAAGGACAGTTTGTCAGCGTCTAGGCTAATCGTTCCAGTGGATCAAACCTACAATGGAAAAGAATGTGTATGTACCGCTACAAATTCTACAACAACGATCGGGGAAAAGACTGTAGTGTTTGATGTGATATGTAAGTACCAGCTTCATTGTTTTACTTCTTACCACACTCGACTCGACACTTAACTTGGATCCATGACGAAAAGGACGCAAACCCATACCTTTACAAAGATTAGATTTTCCACTGTAACTATAACATTTTCCATGATATATATATATATATATATTGAAAATGTGGTGAATTATCCATGCCTAATAAATATAGATAAAGTTAAAACACTGGAAAACACATGATATATATATGATGAGAGAATGCAAATTTTAAACATATACCTCATTCTATTAATGTACCAATGTTGATCTATAAGAAATTATAGGTTAACATGTCGCACACTGGTGAAAAACATCATAAATAGCATACGTATATAACGTTTGATATTTCTAAGATAAACAGCATTAGTGACAACGAGTTTAATGTTCTAATCAAGCGTTATAAAATGATGCGAAAATCAATTTCTTGTGTTGTCAATTTTCCATTTCTGGATATTAACATTCCTGCATCTCCAATTTTATTGGTGTTTTCATGTCACAGTTGATTTGATCTTCAAGAACCTGTTCCTATTATTACAATTTTCGTGTACGAAACTGTCAACTTGCGGAAAATTGGTATCACAAGGTTTCAAAATATGCAGATTGATGGAAGTTTCAAGGCTGTCGTGGTTATCTCATTGCGAAACATTCTTATTATTTGAAGCGATATGAATCAATTGTTGGTTTCTTTGATATATGCCTTATTTGAGAACCAGACATTACTTACTGAAGTGACCAAGATTCACAGGGCGGGTGTCGTTGACGAAGCGTTGGTACCTTGAATACAGGTGATACAATTACACGTTTTGTCAGTAGGAATGCTTTTATATTCATGTCAATGATACAGGTTATATTGTTCATTGAGTTCTTGAAAACAAACTGAAAAGTAAACTATGTAGTATATAGGTATATCGTGCGTAATATGTAAATACATGCAATTAAATATTGATACAACAATTAATTATTTTTCAGATGCTCCTACAGACAAATTGATGATGTCACCATCTGGTAACAAGGACATTGGTGCCGGTGACTCAGTGACACTAGATTGCCATGTAAGGGGAGGCAATCCCATCGCCACACTGACCTGGCGGTGTAAAGGAGCATTACGTACCGGGAAGAATCTGACATCTACTGACACTGCTCGATCTACCTTGACAGTTACAGTGGATAAAACCTACAACGGACATATGTGTGCATGTATTGCCACACAACAGACCAATCCTGGCAGAGAGATTGGTAGAAAAACTGTTGAGTTTAATGTAATTTGTAAGTACCGAATATTTTACAGCCTGACTAGAATGGCATGTGATACAAAAAGTATGAACTGCATATTAATTAGTTTTAAACAGATAGACCATATGTACTATATGCTTCTAAATTTACAACCTATGAATACAGTATGAAAAACTAACCTCGGCCTCCGACCGCACTCAATATTTGGTGAAATAAATTAAAATTTCTTAATTTTTCATAAAAGGTTGCCGATGCTTTTTCAGCTGTCTTCTTCGTCTGATATAGTCCACAAAGCTCTCACTAACAAGCGATCCTAGGCTCAACATTCTTACTGAGCATTTCATAATTGAAACCATTATATAATATAGTTTATATATCGGCCTTCCCTGGCTACAGGTAGTAATGACGAAATCATTATTTTTCCAAGTGTCTCTGGAATTACAATGATTGCATTTTCAATGGAGAGTGACATGATATATTTTTCTATCTATACCTTACCCCTACGTAGCCGGTCAATCATGAATGACCATTTACTGGGTTGTTTTTCTGCTGACCACATTGTTGATTAATTCCCATACTTTCATGTATTTTTGACAGATTTTTTATCATGATATAATCATGTGAATAATGAACCTTTGTTATTTCCTAGGCACTTTTTTTTCTTTTTCTGACCTTTCCTCTGTCTTTTCTTATCTATAAATAACTTATTTGTACTCTTTCTCTGAATTAGTTGAAATATTGAAATCATGTTTCTGCTTTGCCTTTTTGACATGGATAAAAGTAATCATATATATATATATATATGTTAAGAGAATGCAACGTTTTTTAAAACATATACCACATTCTATTATTGTTTTATGTACCAATGTTGATCAATAAGGAAATTATATGTTAACATTTCGCACACTGGTGAAAAACATCATAAATAGCATACGTATATAACGTTTGATATTTCTAAGATAAACATCATTAGTGACAACGAGTTTAATGTTCTAATCAAGCGTTATAAAAGGATGCGAAAATCAATTTCTTGTGTTGTCAGTTTTCCATTTCTGGATATTAACATTCCTGCATCTCCAATTTTATTGGTGTTTTCATGTCACAGTTGATTTGATCTTCAAGAACCTGTTCCTATTATGACAATTTTCGTGTACGAAACTGTCAACTTGCGGAAAATTGGTATCACAAGGTTTCAAAATATGCAGATTGATGGAAGTTTCAAGGCTGTCGTGGTTATCTCATTGCGAAACATTCTTATTATTTGAAGCGATATGAATCAATTGTTGGTTTCTTTGATATATGCCTTATTTGAGAACCAGACATTACTTACTGAAGTGACCAAGATTCACAGGGCGGGTGTCGTTGACGAAGCGTTGGTACCTTGAATACAGGTGATACAATTACACGTTTTTTCAGTAGGAATGCTTTTATATTCATGTCAATGATACAGGTTATATTGTTCATTGAGTTCTTGAAAACAAACTGAAAAGTAAACTATGTAGTATATAGGTATATCGTGCGTAATATGTAAATACATGCAATTAAATATTGATACAACAATTAATTATTTTTCAGATGCTCCTACAGACAAATTGATGATGTCACCATCTGGTAACAAGGACATTGGTGCCGGTGACTCAGTGACACTAGATTGCCATGTAAGGGGAGGCAATCCCATCGCCACACTGACCTGGCGGTGTAAAGGAGCATTACGTACCGGGAAGAATATGACATCTACTGACACTGCTCGATCTACCTTGACAGTTAGAGTGGATAAAACCTACAACGGACATATGTGTGCATGTATTGCCACACAACAGACCAATCCTGGCAGAGAAATTGGTAGAAAAACTGTTGAGTTTAATGTAATTTGTAAGTACCGAATATTTTACAGCCTGACTAGAATGGCATGTGATTCAAAAAGTATGAACTGCATATTAATTACTTTTAAACAGATAGACCATATGTACTGTATGCTTCTAAATTTACTACCTATGAATACAGTATGAAAAACTAACCTCGGCCTCCGCCCGCACTCAATATTTGGTGAAATAAATTGAAATTTCTTAATTTTTCATAAAAGGTCGCCGATGCTTTTTCAGCTGTCTTCTTCGTCTGATATAGTCCACAAAGCTCTCACTAACAAGCGATCCTAGGCTCAACATTCTTACTGAGCATTTCATAATTGAAACCATTATATAATATAGTTGATATATCGGCCTTCCCTGGCTACAGGTAGTAATGACGAAATCATTATTTTTCCAAGTGTCTCTGGAATTACAATGATTGCATTTTCAATGGAGAGTGACATGATATATTTTTCTATCTATACCTTACCCCTACGTAGCCGGTCAATCATGAATGACCATTTACTGGGTTGTTTTTCTGCTGACCACATTGTTGATTAATTCCCATACTTTCATGTATTTTTGACAGATTTTTTATCATGATATAATCATGTGAATAATGAACCTTTGTTATTTCCTAGGCACTTTTTTTTTCTTTTTCTGACCTTTCCTCTGTCTTTTCTTATCTATAAATAACTTATTTGTATTCTTTCTCTGAATTAGTTGAAATATTGAAATCATGTTTCTTCTTTGCATTTTTTACATGGATAAAAGTAATCACATATATATATGTTAAGAGAATGCAACGTTTTTTAAAACATATACCACATTCTATTATTGTTTTATGTACCAATGTTGATCAATAAGGAAATTATATGTTAACATGTCGCACACTGGTGAAAAACATCATAAATAGCATACGTATATAACGTTTGATATTTCTAAGATAAACATCATTAGTGACAACGAGTTTAATGTTCTAATCAAGCGTTATAAAAGGAAGAGCAAATCATAAACAGACTCAATTCCGTCCCCATATTCTCTGGGTTATAAAATAAAGATTCAGTTGCTTGTATTGCATATATAATTAACAAAACCAAAGGATATGCATTACAAGACATTTAAAAATTATCGATTGAAATCGATCACAAAGTAAATATGTAATACATATGAAGTATATCGACGACAAAATAGTACTATTCTATTCATTTTAGCTTTTAAAAAAAATATTACCACAAACTGCAACTGGATACAAGAACGTTACGCCCGCCCATGTAGATATATTATTAGGAATGGATGTTACCAAGTTTTTTTTTCATTATTTACATTACTATTCAACACGCAATACTTTTGCAGATGCACCACTAGCAACAAACATCTATTTGCTTCCATCTGGTACGGAAACAGTTACCAATGGAACGACACAACGCCTTGAATGTCAGTTGAAGGGAGGTAACCCTCTGGCCACACTGACCTGGCGGTGTAAAGAGTCACCAAGGATCGGTGTGAATTTGACCACCAGCAATTTATCAGCGTCAAGACTGACATTTACAGTGGATGAAACCTACCATGGACAGCAGTGCGTTTGTACCGCTACATATTCTAAAACAACAATTGGGACAAAGACTGTCGTATTTAACGTGCTATGTAAGTATCAGTTTCACTACTCTTCTACCGACCATACTCGAAGTGGCTTGACTTGGAATATTAGGGGCACAAAACCTAGATTTTGCACTTTAGATTTCAGCTAACAGTAGCCATGATCAGTCTTATTGCACCATAAAGAAATGCATGATAAATATGACGATATCGCTTTCCCTCATTTATCTGTTACAATTGAAACCAATTTTAACTACAGTTATTATATTTTCCTTTCCTATCTATGGATATTTGTGACATTACTTCTTCAATCGGAAATTTCAATTTACCTTCATTATCCACATTAGCGCACGTTATTTACAATTTCTGTTAAAAATACAGTTTACACACCAGTTAAACAACATATATAATTTCTTAATGCTAATTCCATATAATTTATTCCTAAAACATTTGTCATTGTGGTTGTTACGATATAATATACTCTGTGGGTAGTGTCATTTCGTTGCCTTTACAAAACAACACAATCAATCTCATGAGTTCGCACACTTGTACAACATGTGTGTATTTGAAATATAAGATGTAAATATTTTATATTACGGAATAAAAATAATGCAATTAAGGCACAATAGTTGAGAAGGCGCTCCGTGCACCGATGAGCAAAATGTATACTGCAAAATACATTATCAGTCCGTGACTTTGTCAATTACAAAACACGTTCGGTAATTATGTTCGTACTGTTTATGTCTGACGTTCAAGAACATATGTTATAAGGCAAGAGAAAATAGTAGCTCGAAGTTAATTCTCAAATAATCGAATATAGCGATGGAAAAGCACTAAACCTGTGTCTGATGTAATATGAAGCTTAACATTTTTTATTCTCTTGAGTTTACTTGTTGGTTCCGTTGCTGTATACCTTCAATATGAATTTAGCGTTTCTGTCGTCTTCTGAGTCTTCTTTTTATTTCGGTCGTTTCAATATACATTTGCACTATTGTTGAAAGATGTGATTCATCAATATGATTATAAATCATACATACATGGGGCTGTTTTGTATATATTAAAGTCATCTGACGTTGTAGATTAATGAAATAGAGGTAGAAATAACAAAAAATAACAGAAACAGAACAAAAATCGAAAAGAAACGAGCCTAACGAAAGAATTACTAGATGTATTACCCATGA
The DNA here is from genome assembly GCF_031769215.1 of Ylistrum balloti. NCBI lineage: Eukaryota > Metazoa > Mollusca > Bivalvia > Pectinida > Pectinidae > Ylistrum > Ylistrum balloti. Next base: position 252,969 of record NW_026782642.1, on the reverse strand, counting down.
GTTTGTGTGGTTTGTCAGTCAATAAGAGCATGTTAATTTGTTTTCCCACGAGCGTTATAAAATGTTAGGTTATACAACATTTGATGATTAATTGATGCCCTTTGAGTTGAATAATACCGAATTAGTGGTAGAATAACTGTTTAAGACTTGTGATAATGTTTATCTCCTCTCGTTACAATGTTTTTGGGAATCATGTTAAATGTAATTATTTACCAATGACGGGTTTCTTGTCGATGAAGCCACAAAAGTAATGGGAATTGCGGTATCCCTTTGTCATGTTTCAGTTCGTTGCTTATTGGCATGACTCAGAATTTTAAAATACGCTTGATTTAGTTTAATAATTAAGTCATATTGAAAATGTTGATTTGTTCAATTGTATCGGGTAAGTGCTTATCGTTATCTATTATGTTCATGAGTTTAACAACAAAGTTATATTTTCTTCCGTCGTATCCTAGGTATTCCGACATTAAAAATACAGCTGTATGATTTCAATTAATTTCTGACATTATTGCATTTAACACAATACACATAAGATACATTGATATGTTACAGATGCTCCTGTCATCAACCTAAATACCTCTAAAGTCATCCTCAGTGAAGGTGAGAGTTTTAACAGGACGTGTTCAGCTCACGGTAATCCTTCTCCAAACGTGTCCTGGGTTCAGGATATTACTACGTTACCGTGCTTTGCAAAATTATTGAAAAAATATAAAAAAACATTACCTGTATTTCGTTAAACACGAACAATTATATTTAGACTATGATAAAGAGGACAAGACATGAGTTTCCATTGATATTAGATTTTTTTAAACGAGTCAGAATTTCTTATCATTGTTATTATCATTTTTTTTTTCAACATTCTGTTTGATACATGATATTGATACCTTTGTAAACATACGTAAAACAGTCTTTGGTTAATCTAATACAATATCTGCTTTAGTGTTATTTTCAGTTTTCATTTCTTTCTCTCGTGTATGACGTCACAATGCAGGTATCGTCATTGGATTATGACGTCACATATGGAACAATAGAGTTTTTCAGTCGATTTTAGCGCCACAAGGTGATATTGCACACATCTGATAGCACGTATTTCTATATTAGTAATATGTGATACATCCTACTTATTTCTAGTAAAGCAAAAATGTGATTTCATTTATGTGGAAAGAGTGATACAGGAAGCATTCATTAAGGATCAGAGACATTTTAAAAACAACAGAGAATTTGAAAGAAAAATATTAATGTCAATATTGTTTTGATATTTTGCGTATATCTTCTTTTCTAGCTATATAAATCATGGCTTGAAAGTCCAGCAATATTTTTCTTGTGTGTATTTGATATAAAATTTTTTTATTAGGACTATTAAGTATTTTTAATTACAGCTTTTTATAAACATACCAAGAAATGTTGCCCTAGAAATCGTTAAAACAATATTTCTGTACAATAACAACAATGTCAAATTTTAAGTCCTCAAAAGAGAAAACCGTAACCTGCACACGTTATCAATAAAGATGATTTTTAATCCTCAAACACCACTCCTAATTACACGAATCTTGTCAACAACATCTATCTCACAAGGTATTGAGAAATTTTGCACCTTATATCAACAAACTTCAAATTATCTTCATTTTTTTTCATATGAGTATTCATTGTTACAGCAGCAACGTTACCTGTTAAATATATTCAACCTAAAGCGAAATGGAATATTACAGATAATGTTTTGAGAATGGAAGTGTTCGATATGAATAGTAAAATTCCGAATATTGTAATACGAATCGGATGCGTTTGTTTGGTCATTTTAAAGTGTGTACAATACAGCTAGGGAATCTCTGTAAGGACCAAATGAATGATAGAAAATTCAGAATTTTTCAAATATGGGTAAATTGAGTACTTAGTAAACCTAACCATAATATTTTTTTGGACAGGAGGAATGGTAGATGGGTTTTGTGTTTGTTCGTTATGGGCTTTTCTATTGTTTTTTGTTTTGTCTTTGTTGTTGTTGATGTTATTGTTGTCTTGTTAATAATTATTTTTTTGGACAGGAGAAATGGTAGATGGGTTTTGTGTTTGTTTGTTATGGGCTTTTCTATTGTTTTTTGTCTTTGTTGTTGTTGATGTTATTGTTGTCTTGTTAATAATTATTTTTTTGGACAGGAGGAATGGTAGATGGGTTTTGTGTTTGTTTGTTATGGGCGTTTCTATTGTTTTTTGTTTTGTCTTTGTTTTGTTGTTGTTGATGTTATTGTTGTCTTGTTAATAATACTTTTTTTGGACAGGAGGAATGGTAGATGGGTTTTGTGTTTGTTTGTTATGGGCTTTTCTATTGTTTTTTGTCTTTGCTGTTGTTGATGTTATTGTTGTCTTGTTAATAATTATTTTTTTGTTTACGGTTAGTGTATTGTTTTCATGAATGTCTTTAGATACAATTTTCCTTAAACGCCTGGTCAACCGAAAATGAAATATCCCTGTTATGATGAAATATTAAAAGCAATTGATAGTTGCATGATAAACATAGGTTTGTAAATACTCTCATGACAAAATGCATGTTTGCTATCTTCATTTGAATTTTCTTAGTTCAAACAAAACTCACAAAAATGAAGTCCTTAGAAACAACAGTAATTGCGAATTCTATACATCACATACTTTGTTAATATGCGTTACTTTTACGTAGCAAAATATCTATTGTATATTTAAGAACAATATTATGAGGACAAGTTATGCCAGATAAAGCATAAACCACTGTTAATGGAGATAATTTTTGTATTTCAAACAACATTTAGTGTTCGTTGGAAGCATATATAGAGTGATAATTGTTTGCATTTAATGATTTTTATTTTGTCTGCAACACCACTTTCAACTATTATAGCCTAATTTAGCTATGTTGTCTTCAGATTCGCCGTCTGCTCCTACCCAGGTGTTTGCTGACTGTAAGGGATTCGGATCTGCGGAGGTGTCATGGCTGGCGGGTGACAATGGCGGTCATACCCAATCATTTCAGGTTCTCTATCAAACAGACGGAAATGTTTATAAGTATCCAGACATTGTTACTGAAAACGACAGCGATGACTACGTTCTGACAGTGGAAAATCTAGCGGAGCAGTCGTTATATATCTTTACTATTTTGGCTTTCAACAATGTTGGAAACGTGACGTCAACAGACCTAGGGAAATGCACCGTCCATGGTAAATATATTGTTTTTTATGTTTTTTTTTTTAATTGAATGTGACTTTTTGTGGCCGTCATGTGATTACAATGAAATGTCGGCCCAGGCAACAATGATCAACACAGCTAAAGATCAAACATAGATTACGGACGACAAAGAAAACGCGCCGTTTACCGTAAAAATATATTTATTTCGCTGTTATTGGGAAAAATGAAACTCGTTAACTTTTCATAGCTTTTTTTATACATATTTCATATGAAACGGACATTTATTTCCTTTTGCAGGAGAGGTATCTCCCAACAAACAGACTGCTATATTTTCCGCAAGTGTAGCTATGCTGTGCATTGGTATTTTAGCATTATTGCTTACGATCGGAGTAATTGCCATTTTTGTCAAAAGTATGTACATTTTATTTTTGTTTTCAAAGAAAGTAAGATTTTAGTTTATTTTTTAAATCAATATTGCCTACTTTCGTTTTGCTACATTTTCAACATCGGTGTGTATAGCGAATCACGGGCTTGCGTATAAAAAGAATCATGCATGAAAACTTTTCATTTAAAATACCCATCAACATTCTATTCAAAGTTATGATCTTATCATTTTAACACTTGAACACAGATGATAATGTTACCCTGAAGTATACTTTCGTTTCTGTTATATATCGATTTCAAATAAGACTTTAATATCATATACACTTAATCATCCATTAATTAGTCTTTCGCTTCTCATAACAGGGAAGGACGCAATATTGTAAGTACACTTTCTCCTTTAAGGTAAAGATGAGTTTATACGATTTAAAAAAAATTGATTGCGAACATTAGATAATGGAACAAAATTTAACATCTTGTAATTAATACACCCTCCAAACCCATCAGAGAGAGAGAGAGAGAGAGAGAGAGAGAGAGAGAGAGAGAGAGAGAGAGAGAGAGAGAGATCTGAAGCCAAGATGGAAGAACGAGGCTAGCCAAATGTTTGTCACTTACATATCCGATGAATTGGTACAAGCAATCGGTTTGAATTACTCATTTACTTTCACCTTGATGGTTTTCTTTGGATTTTTTTTGTCCTAACGCATTACATCATTGAGTTGACATGCCTTCATAGATAGGATGAGACAACATAACCTTCCGCCTGTGAAAACGATGTATCTGTCGATTATAAGAGAAACGTATACTATACTCATACGACAATGTCCCGTATACAAATATATCACATATCCAACTGTCGGTGAATCCTATTACAAAAAAATAGAAATATGAATATATAGATCAAGTATACAATATGTCGTGACCTGCATGGTGTAGACAACATTGATGAAATACCTACAACTCAGCAGAATCTCAATTCGCTTATTTCCAACGTGCAAAATGTTCACTTGTATAATTATATATATATATATGGATACATACTAAAGAACAAGGATAATAGGACCACGCGTGTTTGAACCGAGTTTTTTAATTCTATTTCACTTCATGAATGTACAAACTACTTAGAAAAACACCGCATAGTTTTGAAATATGTTGTTAAGGTGCCGCACATTATTGAAAACTACCTGAGATACAAGGGGAAATTAAAATGATAAAATCAGTTTTGGCACGGAAGATACTACTGACGGACTTCAAATATAAAGAAACTTTTCGACTATTTATCGGTTACAACTTGTTATTTGATGATATTCAATATATCAACAATATTTCTCTCTCTCTCTTGTTCAATGAAACAGAGGCAAGAGACCTGAGAAACCAATTCAGCTCGGAAGGATCGACAACGCAGATGAGGAAATGACAGGTAACCAATGTTCTCGCGTGTGTTCTATTTCTGTCAGATGGCATATAATGCATATCTTTAGTACACTTAAGACGTACTACATTCTGTTGGCATTTTTGTCTTTTTTATTAGAAAACGTTATAGTATTTGTTTCGTAAATGATAATAATAATATCATTCAAAATATGTATATTTCCACAAAACATTTTCATATCAGAGCATTTAATGTATAACATATGTTTATTTATTAAAGGAAATTTGCCACCTGGAGATAATGGGTAAGTGCGTTTAATTTAAGACTAGCAAAAAATCGACACTTATCTAAACTTTTGCTAGAACCACTGATAGTAGTATTATCAACACTTACAACAATATCAATTTTAGTATTCAAATAAGATTTAAACAATATGCGGTTTTATTGATGAAAGACCAATTTTGTCAAAGAAAATATCTTTAATAAAGCTATTATATATATCTTGTTTTATTAAATCTCTAATTATGTCTTACAGTACACTATACGAAGTACTAAATTCAGAAGAAATGTTTCCACCCTCTGTTTACGAAACAATCGGTCACTCATCCAATGGTAAGTTTCAGACTATAAGTTTAACTTACTATACAGTGTTTAACCTGGTATCGCGTAAAGATCTGTTTGACCGCTTCAGTATATGTTAAATCCGTTCATAGTTGTAGCAATACTTACGCCATCACCGAGTTACAAAAAGCACAATTATAATTGAATATACAGAAATCCATAGTAAATCGTGTTACTGATGTTACTTTTAACTATTTACATGTATTTGCATTGTACGCGTTTCCTTATACGTTATCATACCAAAGGTAATTGAACTGAAAGGTAATTGATTTGAACAAACAAATATAGCTCTTTTTTTTCTTTTTTCTTTTTTTTTTGCTTAGACGAAACAACAAATCAACATGAAAGGTGAGTAAACAGATTGATATCTAAATAAATAAGTAGCTATCACACCGGAAATGATAAATCATACAAAAGTACTGTTTTCCGTCAGCCAGGAAATAGTTACTTTTAATATGTATTTGATGAAAAAATACCAATAAATATACTTGTAAAGAGATATATATCTGTAAGCAATTGAGGTTTATTATTTTACAGAACAAAGAAAAACAGCCCGAACAGCAACGACTACTTAGAACCAATCGAATGGCTTGATGAGGAAGAGTACAACGGGCAAAACGTTTGATTGTGTCATTGTAGACACGTGATTGAACGTGACACAGCATCAGCAGGACATGGAGAATGTTTTAAAGCGTTGCCCCTGTTGGCTTGGCAAGTAATTTGTGTTGGGACAAACTGACTCAATCTTAAGGATATGGATAAACTTGTAACCGCAAAATGTTAGCAGTCGGTGTTATTCTGCGAAATTAGTTAAGAAATGACTACAAACATTTATATTGATATAACAAGTTTGTATATTGAATGATTTCAGCTCTGCTGCTTGATATTTTGATAGTGACGCAGCATCGCACAACATGCAACAGACAAACAGAAGTGAGTATATAGAAAATACATAGTCAGTGTCTTGAAATATATACTGGCGAGAGTGAGGAGATGACAAATGTGGTGAGCCACTGGCGAGACACTTTTGTCTTTCTGCCCGAGCCAAACATAATACAGTATACATTCTAAGACACTGATGATGAAATTAGACTAGAATACCTAAATAGTGTTGTTGTTCAATCTTTGTTCACTTTAATGTTGCCTGATGACTTACGCCAAAATGATTGCTCCGCGCAGAAATGTAGTTCCAAATATCATCGAATATGACAGCGATTTGATGACATTCATATATATATATGTGTGTGTGTGTGTGTGTGTGTGTGTGTAAATGTCATCATTATCATATATATATATAATAATGATAAATTTTCAGTTTTGTTAATCGGGATAAATCACCTGTTTAAAACATGTATTAGTTGGAAAGATGTTTATCGTTATCACAAACAACGATTAAAAAAAGTGTGTTTTCTTTCCATGCAAGTATTGATGGCAGTTCACTATACGACAAATTTACGAATGCAAGTGTGAAGTAAATTGTAAAATTGTCATTTTCGTACCAATAGCATCCTGAGGAACAATTACTGTTTTATCCATAAAAAAAAAAAAAAAAATATTAGCCATTTCAGCGGTAACATTTAATCGTCAGACTGTAGTAATAATTACGTCATTTTTTGTGTTTAAGATACCGAGCCTTTATGAGACATAAACCATCGCAGTAAAGCTGATCTCAATTGATGCTAGAACTTTGGTGACAACTAATAATCCTATACAGATGCATGTAATAAACGTATACACTCTTTTGTCGGTAACCAATCCTCACTCTGTACCTATACAGCTATACCTGTGTTCGTTGTATGTTTTAACTAATCTCATTATTTAATGATATGTATTTGTAAAGGTTTGTATTGTTTTGATATAGGGACAGATCGCCTTGGAAAACTGGTAAAGAGTTTGACCTTTTATGTTATTTTTAGCCCACTGTTACATAAATATGTACAATTTATGCCATATATGATATACATCTAGCACAAAAATCTTAAAAAAAATACTTCTTTTATAAGTATAGAAAAATATTAGTAGATAATATTGAACCTGTTAATTGTATGCATTTTTTCCCATTTTTATCATGTATTACAGAAACTTGTTGTAAATAGATAAACAAGGAACAATTGAAATGACATGCGTATGTCGGTATTGTAATAATTAGATTTCTCTATATGGTGAAAACCTACAAATTGTACGCGTATAAAACAAACACACAGGTCACCATATTTGACTAGAATATGCTGTAGCCATTTAAATAAGTAGCTCACTTATTCTGTTTGTTAAACTTTGCGTCACATCCGAATGGTGTGTGATCTGTTTACAGCGAGGAATACCGTCTGTATCACTTAGAGATGCCGAAGTGCTATGACTAGTGTATCGATATATTTGTCTTTTTACTGCTTAATCGTGCTATTATCCGTGACTATTGTATCATGATATTGTAAATTAATATTTTTATCGTGCTATTATCCGTGACTATTGTATCATGATATTGTAAATTAACAACTTTACCTTTGTTCTATCCCTGACTACTTTATTATTGTATTTTTACATGTTGTCGGTGATACTATATCCCGGTTACGTATTAGTTGTATTGTCCTTCAAAAACGCTAACGTGACACTGCCATTACATTAGGGAAGCATTCCTTCGTAAGGTCATCGTGGTAGTATCGTATCTCACATGAATACGTGCTGGTAGTACCGTCTCTCTCTTTGATACGTGCTGGTAGTTTCGTCTCTCTCTTGGATACGTGCTGGTAGTATTGTCTCTCACTTGGATACGTGCTGGTAGTATCGTCTCTCTCTTGGATACGTGCGGGTAGTATCGTCTCTCTCTTAGATAAGTGCTGGTAGTGTCGTCTCTTTCTCTTGGATTTGTGCTGGTAGTATCGTCTCTCTGTTGAATACGTGCTGGTAGTATCGTCTCCCTCTTGGATACGTGTTGGTAGTATCGTCTCTCACTTGGATACGTGCTGGTAGTTTCGTCTCTCTCTTGTATTTGTGCTGTTAGTATCGTCTCTCTCTTAGATAAGTGCTGGTAGTGTCGTCTCTTTCTCTTGGATTTGTGCTGGTAGTATCGTCTCCCTCTTTGATTTGTCCTGGTAGTATCCGTCTCTCACATGGATATTAGCTGGTAGTATCAACTCTCTCTTGGATACGTGCTGGTAGTATCGTCTCTCACTTGGATACGTGCTGGTAATATCATCTCTCTCTTGGATTTGTGCTGGTAGTATCGTCTCTCACAAGGATACGTGCTGGTAGTATCGTCTCTCTCTTGGATACGTGCTGGTAGTATCGTCTCTCTCTTGGATACGTGCTGGTAGTATCGCCTCTCTCTTGGATACGTTATGGTAGTATCGTCTCTCTCTTTGATACGTACTGGTAGTATGGTCTCTCTCGCGGATACGTGCTGGTAGTATCGTCTCTCACATGGATAAGTGCTGGTAGTATCGTCTCTCTCTTTGATGCGTGCTGGTAGTATTGTCTCTCTGTTGGATACGTGCTGCTAGTATCGTCTCTCACATGGATACTTGCTGGTAGTATCGTCTCTCTCTTTGATTTGTACTGGTAGTATCGTCTCGTTCTCTTGGATTTGTGCTGGTAGTGTTGACACCTAGATATGTTATTGTAGTATTGTCTCTTTGATGCGAAATGGTAGTGCTGTCTCCTGGATACGTGCTGGTAGTATCGTCTCTCTCTTGGATACGTGCTGGTACAATCGTCTCTCTCTTGGATACGTGCTGGTAGTATCGTCTCTCTCTTGGATATGTGCTGGTAGTATCGTCTCTCTCTTGGATACGTGCTGGTAGTATCGTCTCTTTTATACGTTCTGGTAGTACCGTCTCTCTCTTGGATTTGTGCTGGTGGCATCGTCTCTCTCTTGGATACGTACTGGTAGTATCGTCGCTCACTTGGATACATGCTGGTAGTATCGTCTCTCTCTTGGATACTAGCTGGTAGTATCGTCTCTCACCTGGATACGTGCTTGTATTATCCTCTCTCTCTCGGATACGTGCTAGTAGTACCGTCTCTCACATGGTTACGTGCTGGTAGTATCGTCTCCCTCTCTTGGATTTTTGCTGGTAGTGTTGACACCTAGATATGTTATTGTAGTATCGTCTCTTTGATACGTGATGTAGTATCGTATCTTGGATATATATGATCGTAGTGGTATATGTATGATATGTTATCGTGGTGTTGACTCTCGAATACGTGATCGCATTGCCGCCACCTGGATACCTGATCGTAGTGGTGTTCCTTGGATTCGCGATGATAGTGCAGTCTCCTAGATACGTGCTTGTGTTGCATCTGCCTGATACGTGATCCTAGTGAAATCTCTTGAATATGTTATCATAATACTGTCTCCCGGATGCATTATCATTATACCGGCTCATGGAATGTTTTCTATTACTATAGTATCTTGGATACATTGTCGTACATAGTGTAGTTACAGCGTATGGATATGTAATCCTCTCTCTGTTATTGTATTATAACTACTGGGTTATGTTATGGTAGTACCTTCCTGTAGATAAACCCGTCTATATTGTTATTGGTGTGTTATTATTGCCTCTAATATTCCTGTATACAATAATGAGTATCAAGTATAGTAAAATATTATGAATTTTGTTTCATATTATTATCATTAAATAGTAAAAATCCAAAACTTATCAGTAAGAATTGTTTCAAGTACATTTCCAGGTATTTTATATATTTAAGATATATTTTTACTTATACTGATGAATGAAAATTGTTTTTAAAAATTAATCCTAACAGCAGCTGAAACTATAACACTTTCAAACAAGGAAAGAATCGTATTGTTTAAGTTTATCAAAATAACAAAAGTACAATGTAACTTAAGCTAGATTTATTTTAATCATTCAGCATTTATTTTATCCTTTGCCATCGTATCACATAATTCCTCAATTATCCAGCGAATTCGTCCTGTACTATCTTAGAGTATCAGTCATTAACGAAATATATACTTGAGCTTTTATCATTAGCTGCGTCTGTCAGATTTCCACTTCAAATGAGCTTATATGAATTTCGTCTTAGAGTCTTGATGTTTGCTTGCAAAGTCTTCCAAAAATAAACACATCGAAAAATCGGCTGAAGAAATAAAAAATTAATTAAAAACTGTTATTTGATCCAATATATATTTTCCACAGACAAAAGTCAGAATTATTTTGAAAATCGAAGTGACTAATTAAATGTAATAGCTCTGCGCTTTCCAAAGATCAATGACGCTGTATTGTTTGTGATGTCTCTTCTGTAAGATTTTAAAAACAACATTGTTTCTAAAGGACTGGACATGGCTGATCAAATAAATCAATGTGATACACACTATTTCTGTTTCTGTTGTATTTGTTTCTGTTTTTTTTTAACAATGACGGTCTTCACCATCAACAACGACAATGTGGAATGTCCCGGATGGTGTGTCTTCAGTAACAACAGTTACGTTTTTACGGACATCTATTGCCCATGGACGTTTGATTCCGACGAATTTCGATAAGAAATTTTTATCTTTGATTTTTCCGTCCCTAGTCAAAGTCGTGATGGTGTTTGTCTTGCTATTACACACATAGACTGTCTCTTCAAACACGGTGAATCCGGAAACACCCTCAATGTATTTACTCCAGAGAGTTTTACCGGAAAAATGGACGGCAACAAGGGATTTCCGCACCCCATCGAATACCAAGATGCTATCTTCTGATAGAATGCAAAGGTCTGCAGGAAAAAGAATACATTTGCCAACTAAAATTCCCGGAAGTAGAGTTTGGAAGCGTGGGCGGATAGAATGAATCACGTGACCTTGGAAGTTGATGACGTCGATCGATTTGTCAAGGGCCGAAACCAACATCCTTTGTCGATCATAAGCGTATATCCCAATGTAGTGTTTGGAAGTTTTCAGCGGTTCACCTGTTGTCTTTAGACTTGGCTCAACCTCTACTGTAGAAATCTCGTTATGGGACCAGCACGTGATGACTATTGTATGTGTTTCCGGTATAAGTGCGATGTGATGAGGTTCCATTATGGACAGTTTCTGCATGTGAACTCCTGAGTGGACATCGAACTTCATAACGAGGCTGTTGTACTGGTCCACGACTACCACGTGTTCTCCAACGATACATACATCTGAAAGTGTAAATATTCCACGAATATTCTCCCCTACATGAACCGCTCGATGAGAAAAGCTTTCAAACAAAGCTGTTGACGATATCGATGCCAGAGAACCCCGCTTCCCGGCTCCATGCACGTAACTTTCTTCACTATCTAACTTCGAGGCTGATGACATGATAGAAACATCTGATAAAGATTCAGCATCATCTGCTGTAAATTTCACAGGACGAGTAGCTTTAACTAATGTAGAGCTCAGAGAATCTACAGAACTATCTGGTTTGGGGTTTGATGACCGCTCAAGAACATCGAATTCATGTGAAATTTCAGACTGTCTACCAGTATCGCTTCCTTGATTAGCAGATGGCACCGGAACCACTTGTAAAAAAGACTCTAAATCTTTTGTATCATCCGCCTGAACACTTGCCGATGAACTGGAACTTAGGTTACCAACATCACGAAAGTTTGCACAAAACTGTAATAGATCTTCATTAACATCTAAATTGAAAGGAGTTGAAGTCCCCAACCTGACTTCAATATTATTCAAGCACTGATGGTGTTCCGTTGCACGTCTTTCACATTCCTGTAGCAAATCCAATGCTTTCATCTTACTTCCTGTCTGATTGGCATTTCCAAGATCCTGCGTCAGGTGCAATAGGTCATCTTGTATAACGGATATTGATGACAGGGCGTTCATGACCTCGTTATCTCGTTGGTGAATAGACTGCGCGAGATGCTGAACATTTAACTGTGCTTTGCCCCAAAACTGTTGAAGGACATCTTGCACGTCACGTAGCCTGGCTTGCGACTTAGATTTGCATTGCTCGATTATGTGGTTTGCGCGTATTCCTTGGTCTTTGACATGTGTAACGCGATTTGAAAGTTGATCAAACCTGAATTTTAGTTGTTGAATAATTACGGTGATTTTTTCCGAACAGTCATCCAATGGAAATTTAAGACATTGGTCGTGATCTATCCACGCACAGGTTGCACAGAGCAACAGCGCATGCGTAAAGCAGTAGACATCCTGGACATTGGACTTATGCCTGATACAAAAACTTTTTTCGTCCTTCTTTTTCGAGTCCTTATCTAAAAGTGCGCTTTCCTCAGGAGAAGTAAGCGAATTCTGATCATGATTTTGTACCGTAGTTAAAATAGCTACCAGAAGAATGTCAGAGGGAAAAGATCTTATCCAGGCGTGGAAATCTTTTCCACTCGGACACAGATTTTCACATCGACATATTGGACATGAAAGTTGTCCCGACACTACACATTTCTGTCCGTAATCAAGTAAACAAGCGAGGCAGAAGGAATGATCACAGGACAACTGACGAGGATCTCGAAATATTTCACAACATATGCTACATGTGAGATAATCCTCTGTAAGGTTACTAGCTAGACGACTTGCTGCCATGGTTCTTCATACACAAATAAACGTAGACCATCCGACTGTCCTCACAGTGAAGTTGTATATCGTAGCAATCAGGAATTTTAAGCTAATTCTTAAGAGTATTGAGTATAGTTGATTGAAAAACACAAACCTGCTTGTTTCGATACTCGACACTCTACATTGATCATGTCGTCCGGTCAGCCATTTTGGTTTGATACCACCCACATCTAATTTGTCACGTGACCATTGTATACACCGTTATCAATGTCGATGCAGAGATAAATATGGGGACATCACATATAACTTCCAGTCAGGATAACGCAAATCAGACGTGCCAAGTTGTTGCCGCATTGATAAAGCTTGTACTTGATAGTGTGCACTTAAATCGGTGGAGTCTGGTTACATCGCCTGGTGATAACATACGGATATTTGGTGACCTAGTGTAACACCGCGTACGCCTCACATGCTGAATAGCATATAAATGTAGTGACAGACTCTGGCTGATAGAAATGGCGGTATATTTCTGCCATCCAGTTGCATTTGATCGTTTTGTCGTAAAACGATTTTTTGAGATAATTATCGCAACAAGTCGTACTATTATATAAATGTAAGGTGACTTTTGGACAAATGTGGCTTTAGGCTTAGAGTATAACACGGCTTGGTGCAATTCTTATGCTACTGTAACACGACCTAACATGATAACTGGAGAGATAACCATCATTGTTTGATACTGTTGTCGGATTAATGATATTGTTATACAGTTATATTTGCTTTTTATTCTTAATATTTCAAACAGAAATATGATCAGAAAAGATCATGTCGGTGTCGCTTGCTCTTGTGAATATTTGGTTGATATATTTATCTACAATTTAGGAATTCGGTTATAAAATTTGTATAAGAAAATTTTATTAATCTTTCCGTTATGTATACATTGTTAATGTCGACTTGCATTAATTTTTGCTTCGCAAATATTTTAAAAAGTCAGAAAAATGATGAACATTTCACGAAAACTTGTCGCGACTCAGTACATTTTACGGAGGAGATTAAGTAAACTATGATTTAAAAGAATTGTTATCATATGATATATCTTTCACGGAAAGTGTTAAGTGGACTAAAGTTTTTTGACTAAATTTCTATCAGAATGTTTATCTTTGACAGGAAAGGTCTAGTGTGATATGATTTTAAAAAAGATGCAAATGAGGCAGCCATTTTGTTACGCCCTTTTCAGTTTGTGACATTACGTCATAGTTCATTTGACATCATTTCGAATTTCGAAAGTATGTAAACGTTTTGCCTTACTAATTATGAGGTTATAAGTTTCAAAATTTTTCATGAGGTTTTGTCGAGTTGGACATCTTATAAATCCCTAGGATTGAGATGTCTCAATGTACGTTACAGAGAGCGATAGTATTATCTTTGACCTCTTTCTCATTTTTAAAGATTGGAAATTGTTGTGACAACCTGAATGCATCTATCCACAAAATATGAACGATGAACGGTGAGTCATACTTATGTTGTCCTATCTTTACATGGCTAGGAAACATAAGTTATACAACGATATTTTGCAATAGTCCGACATGCAGTTTTTATCCAGGAAAGACAGATTTTCTTAACCTAGAAAAAATGAGAATACATTAGTGAAAATAAGCAGCAAAAGGCTGTTTTAATCTATATGATGACATCCTGGCACACAAAGGAGTTAGATTTAACATCTAGGAATGTCTATATTCTGTAACAAGTCTCGCAACATCTCCAGGAAACCACCAATCAGAAAGATCATTACAAACACTTAAACATACAATTGCAGTGAATAAAACCATTAGCTAATATGATAATGAAAAATGGTGATATGTCATTTATGTTTCATGAGAAAGGATAAAATTGAAGCAATACCAAACAAAATAACGTCAGTGAATGAAATATTTACGAATTTGGAAAAAGGATTATGACATATTTGGGGTGTAAAGAGAACTTTGATACTTATGTGAATAAAGTACAGTTAGATATGTCAGAATTGCAAATGAGGCCTTCAAACTTCAACGTTACTTTTTCATCTAATAATTAGAAAAAAATAATTACATATCTACAAGACGTTCTAAATATCAATGTAACTTTCATCGAAAACCCCGAATTTAGGTGAAAGGTTTCGCGATTCCGTCTAGGAAATTTATTTCAAATTTCGCGATATTATTGTAAATAAAAAAAGGCCAATGAAACTTTATTGCGTAATGTTATTTTTGACTTACTCAATGTTAGGTAAGTATTTGAATGAGTTTCTGTTATATTAGGACGATAAACACTTAGGACGATAAACACAAGCTGGCCATTTCTGATACATGCTCCACCTTGTTTTTTGAACAGAAGTTATAAAAACTAAGTTGACTTTGATAATAGTTAATTTTCACGTCTGTCTTCATCTATCTTGTAACGGTTGCAGCTTCTATACCAGACATTACTTAAACTAAAAAGAATATGTGTGACCTTCATATTTCACTTCATTCGCATAAATACGTGTCTGGCTACCTGCTATAACTGACAGCATTGCAGTCCTGTGGCGTATTTTATACTCCATCTTTTTGGCTATAATAAGATTATAATATTGTTTATGTTGTAAACATGTTTGTACAACTTGGTCGACATTGTTGTTACCATACCTACCATGTTATTCGTCATAATGTTACGTCACTGGATATATACCTCTTTCTTTGTTGTTATTGATATATAACATACCCCAAAAATAAAGCTCAAATCGTGATTCAATTATCGGGACGGAAATTACATCATAAATACGTGCCTGGTAACCTTGTTTGCACCGTGCACTACCGGAACTACTTTTGATACATCATTCTGGACTGGTGTATTATTAAGCGGAAGGTTATAGTTCACTATTATGTGTGAAGTTGAGTTACAGGAAATCATCGCTTTGTGATGGGAAAGGATACAGTTCATAGTTATATAAATAGTTACGCGTTGCTGTGTGTCGGTAGGGTTCACAGCGTCGCGAGACTTTCCTATTTCTATCTACTGATTAACCAGACCCCAGATAGCCTATAAAATAAAATTTTACAAAGTTTACTTACAAGATAGACATATGTATGGACATGGTATTGTTCCATTCAATATTGTATTTTCAAACAATTTGTTGGTGTAAAATTATTTATTTTCTTAAGGTTCCAATTTAGCGGTGTAAAAATAATTTTTGTGACAATTTTTTTTTTTTTTAATTTTAATTTTTTTTTGCACATTTTTCAACATGAATGACATTACAAAAAACACACAATGGCATATACCCACACAATCACACAGATCAATACCATCCATCATCATCGTGAAACCTGGTGATGTCAAAATCATGATCATCATCATCACCATCAGCACCATCTTCATCGTCATCAATATCATCACATCATCATCGTCCACATCGTCGTCATCATCATCATCATTGTCACCTCATCGTCATCTGCTTGATCAATCGTCATCATAGATCAATGATGATGATGATGATGATGATGATCATCATCATCATCATCATCAAACATCGATTATTGTCATCCTCATCATCATTATATACACACTGTCAATATTATATTTGATTATGTACACATACACCCACACCCACACTCACCATAAAACACGCATGCACACACACACACACACATTAGGAGAGAGAGAGAGAGAGAGAGAGAGAGAGAGAGAGAGAGAGAGAGAGAGAGAGAGAGAGAGAGAGAGAGAGAGAGAGAGAGAGGGGTGTCTGAAGGTAGAATGTTTGAAACTACTTATATGTGCTTCTAAAATATTCGGCTAAGACAGGGGCATCAAGAGATCATGAGTAGTAAAAATTTAAAATTGAATTGTGGAATTTGAAAGACTACAGGTTAAATAATTTCTCCCATTTTTTCCATTCTTTATCAAATTTTTGTTTTTCTTTGTCCTCTTTACCTTTTACAATATATTTCTGGATTGAATAGTTTTCTTTAATTATATTCATAAGAACATTTATATTTAGTGAGTTGTGAAAGCATCTCATTCTATAAATGTACTGTTTTATGATTATGACAATTTCATTGTCAACACGATTACTAAGAAGAGAGTTCTGAAAGAGAAAGCCAAAAATAAACGAGTTTTTGTTTACCGAGAAAGGGATTCATAAAGCTTCTAATAATGTTTTAAAGCACTGAAGTAAGTTTTGAACTTCCTGGCACTCCCATAGAACATGGGTAATTGTCTCAGTTTCAGTATTACAGAAAACACAGAGAGGGGAGATAACTAGTCCTAGTTTGAAAAGTAAAGAATGAAACCATTGAAGTTTTGCACTGTTTGTCACCTGGAATGGGATTCTATGATACCTAGTCCATGATGAGTGGTCAATATCGTCTAACAGTGAGTTCCATTTTTTGGTGCCTGTTGGAATCAATTCTGATTTATTTAAAAGATTATAAAATAATTTTGAACCTTTTTTATCTCTGAAGAAAATCTGTAAGTTAATTCGTATGTATGGGTAAGTTATATTAAGTACTTTATGTGTATCGTATGAGGAGATATATATTTTTTATAGCCGAGACCAGACCATGATACTCTAGAAAATTAGTGTTTATTCTATATTTCTGAATAAATTCATCAAATGGGTAAAATGTACCAGTTTCTGAGTTTTTCATCAAATCATTTATGATTATTATGTTACTTTTATACCATTCTTTAAGGAATAGTGTTTTACCTCCAACAAGAATTTTACTGTTATACCAAATTGGAACTTTAATTAAGTTTTCCTGAAAGGCTTTAATATTATATTTTAACTGCACTTTATACCAGGCATTTAGAACATCCATATTTATTCCTATATACCGACCTGAAAGAAAACCAGTTTGATCATTATCAATTAATTTATTCAAAACTTTTTTTATCCTGTTTGCAATTGAGTCTGAGGCTATTTTGTATACATTATTCAGAAGAGAAATGGGCCTCCAGTTTTTTTTATATAATGCCTGGGTTTATCTGGTTTAGGGATACAAGTTATTATCCCCAGCCGCTGTGTAATAGAGAGCTGTTCAGTACGATATCCAAAATTAATTGATCGAACTACAAAATCTCCCAGTTTCCCCCAAAAGCATTTGAAAAATTCAGTTGTAAATCCGTCGGAGCCTGCACTCTTGTTGTTTTTCATAGATTTTAAAGTATTGCCTGCCTCCTTGAATGTAATTTCTACTTCGAGATTATCTGATTCGTTTTTTTGTTAGCCAAGGTATACTGTAGCTATTAAGATAGTCAGCCAGATTAGTATTTTGTCTTCCTGTTTAGTAATAATTTCATTATCATCTTTTTGTAGTTTAGGGATAATTTTAGAAACATAATTCCTATTTTCCAGGTTTAAAAAATACTTTGATGGTTTTTCCCCTTCTTCCACCCACTTTGCCCTTGATCTTATAATACTACCCTTTGTCTTGTATGCCCTGATTGCTTCTAACTCTGACTTTTTCTTATCTAACTCTTCTACATCAATGATATCAGATGCCTCCAGAGACTGACTAGTAGTTTTTAAAATATTCTCTTGAAAGTTTTGCTGCTTTTTCTTGAATGATGCATATGAAATTGACTTACCTCTGATTTCCATAAGCAATGTTTCTAAAAAAAAGTTGGTCATTAATAAAAAATTGTAAATGAGAATTAGTGATGTCATCAACTTTGTTTAAATTATAAATAGGCACACAGATTTAATTTCCAAGTCCCTCTGCCTTTTTTAAAGTCATTTAAAGTAAGCACTATTTTAGGAAAAGAGTGATCTGTTCTGTAGCCAGGTTCAATAGTTGTATAACTAATATTAGAAAACAGACTTTCTGATACAAGAAAAAAATCTAGACGAGCTTGTTTAACAGGATTCTTTTTTCTCCAAGTGTATCTCCTTACAGTATCATGTTGTTCTCTAAAGACATCTACAAGTGCACAGTTCTCACTAAATTCTAGTACCTTATCTCTAGCTTTTGGGTTGTTTATGTTTTTATATGAATTATCGTAGTCAAATTCTGGTTTCAAAACAAGATTAAAATCACCACATATTATTATATTAGTGTTGTTAAGGTCATCAATTATATCCGAAACTTTTGAGTAAAACTCGGGACAATCTTGGTTGGGACCATAAATATTAACAAGGGTGATACGTGAACCAACCATTTCTAAATCTAAAGCTAAATAGTTACCTGTATTATCTTTCATTACCTTATGGATTTTGTACTCAAAGTTATTGTTCAGAAGAATAGTAACCCCACGAGAGTTGCCCCGAAAAGATGAGAAATACGAGTCAAAGCCCCACTCATTTCTGATTAATTCTTCATTTTCCTGCGTGAAATGTGTATCTTGTAAACAATAAATGTTTTCATTTGTTTCTCTTAAAAACGAAAAGACGTCCTTACGTTTTCCCCTATTTGATAGCCCCTGTACATTAGCCGAAGTGATTTTTATACTATCCACTAACTAGTAAAGTTAAGCAGTATAATTCTACCCGTGACCAAGAAGAAAAGGGAAGCCAGGTACAACTCAAAACAATATAGGAAAAGACAACTGTATATATAGCAAAATACAGCAACATTGATACGTACCTGTCAGTAGAGCTAGGGAGAAGGAAAGTATAAAGCGCAAAGACCAAATTAAAAAAACATTACAAGTTCAGAGTGTCTTGGAGTACTGTCCACCATAGCACCGTCACTTTCGCCGCACATGTTGAACACCGTTAAAAAAAAATAATTCCGGAAGTAGAGAAATATTAAGTCGGAAGCCGGAAAGAAAATTCCGGATTATGTAAAAATTATACGTACGTTTCTCTATATATACCATCAATATAATCTTTCAAGAGAGAATGTAGATAGAGAACAGAGTATAACGTAGTTAGACAAACGTTATCATGTTAGAGATCTGAACGTTTTGGAATTATTATTTTTAACGAAGATACACGTGTGCAAGTTACTTTTCTTACCTTACATACACCTTCCGTGTGATCCACTCAGCTTACTAATCCATACAGAAGTTTTTGTAATGAAAACACACCACATACATTTATAATTAGTAAAAAGAAATTACCAAGTCATATATATATCTAGATCGGTAAAATAGGGACTATAGTCCCTATCGGCAGTATAAAACTGCCTTACCAGTCCACACCGACCATAAGATAATCAGAACTAGTCTCTTGTACGGCCAAAATTCTCATCACACTTGAGGAAATCCTCATAGAGCGGGGTGTCTATGGAAATACAACGTTTCACACCGTTATCTAACACAACGAAAAGTTTTCCGTCCAGACTATAAGAGTTTTTAACATAGTCCAAGGAGTAGGCATCTCGTACCTTTTGCTGGTTTAGTCTTGTCAAGTCCTCAGACACAGTATATCCGGTTCCCTTCAGCTTCCTTCTGGATTTGATAATTTGATGTCTCTTACGTCTTCTGACAAATTTAACAATGACGTTTCGTGGTTTTGTTTTGGAAAATTTTCCCAGTCTGTGCGCAACGTCAATATCCTCACTACACAACGATACATTCAGTTTGTCGTTAACGAAAGTCACGATCTTTTCAACACATTCTTCTGCTGTCACTTTCGGGGAAATGTCTTCAAGTCCGGCTATCCTCAGGGAGTTTTTTCTGTCATGTTGCTCGAGGTCGTTGAGTTTAGTCTATAATTCCTTGTTGGAATTTTGTTGATCAGACAACTGTTTCTCAAGTAACCCTATCGTCAAAAATACCTTTTTTGAGATAAATGATATATTAATGTTCACTGACGCGTAATTATGTCCGGACTAATCTAAGATTATCAAAATGGAACGTTCATAGTATATATTGGTTTCTTATGTCAAGACATAAAGAAATGCAGGTACAAGACTAGGTAAAAATATATACATACCTTCATCTTGTATTTGTAGGTAATCATGTGTGACAACTAAAACCTCCTGGTTTCCTCTTTAGTGAAAATGGTAAAAAGTAGAGTTAATACCAACAAGTATGTGTACGATATGTGTCATTTGTGTTTGAATCGGAAAGTCACAATTCCAATACATTACGCTTAGAGTTGTAGCAATCAAATTCTCCACAGCGTCACGACAATGACATTCGCATAACAATGTATATTGTAAACAATCGTTATATTTCTTCATCTTTTTCATTCGAGGCGAATAATATTCGTTTTATGTCGATCGCAACATTCGCGGAAGTGAATCGCTCGTGAAAGGTCGTAACAGTATTTCGCTTAGCTAGTAAAAGGAAACAACTTTAGGCTTGCTGGTGACGTTCAAGGACAGAGAAAGGATGATTTTACTGGGCAATGATAAAGTATCAACAATGACTTGGAAATAATACATATTCTATTATGTATGATTGAGCTACAGGAGTAATGAGTGCGATACTAAAAATGATTCCTCTTCTTTCATTCTATTTATCTAGTTAAGTAAAGTAACAATTATACACCATTTGTTTATTTATTTCTATAATTACAACTTGATATTTATTCATATATACATTATCTTACCTGAGAAATAAGATGTTTTAATACTCCATCTTACTCTAGGAAATAAGATTTTTCAATACTCCATCTTACCGCAGAAATAAGATGTTTTAATACTCCATCTTACCTGAGAAATAAGATGTTTGAATACTCCATCTTACCGCAGAAATAAGATGTTTTAATACTCCATCTTACCGCAGCAATAAGAGTTTTAATACTAAGAAATAAGTTTTTAATACTCCATCTTACCGCAGAAATAAGATTGTTGTTTTAATACTCCATCTTACTCTAGGAAATAAGATTTTTCAATACTCCATCTTACCGCAGAAATAAGATGTTTTAATATTCCATCTTACTCTAGGAAATAAGATGTTTTAATACTCCATCTTACCGCAGAAATAAGATGTTTTAATACTCCATCTTACCACAGAAATAAGATGTTTTAATACTCCATCTTACTCTAGGAAATAAGATTTTTCAATACTCCATCTTACCGCAGAAATAAGATGTTTTAATACTCCATCTTACCTGAGAAATAAGATGTTTGAATACTCCATCTTACCGCAGAAATAAGATGTTTTAATACTCCATCTTACCGCAGAATTAAGATGTTTTAATACTCCATCTTACTCTAGGAAATAAGATGTTTTAATACTCCATCTTACTCTAGGAAATAAGATGTTTTAATACTCCATCTTACCGCAGAAATAAGATGTTTTAATACTCCATCTTACCGCAGAAATAAGATATTTTAATACTCCATCTTACCACAGAAATAAGATGTTTTAATACTCCATCTTACCTGGAAATAAGATGTTTTAATACTCCATCTTACTCTAGAGAAATAAGATGTTTTAATACTCCATCTTACTCTAGGAAATAAGATGATTTAATACTCCATCTTACTCTAGATAAGTTTTTAATACTCCATCTTACCGCAGAAATAAGATTACTCCGTCTTACCGCAGAAATAAGATGTTTTAATACTCCATTTTACCGCAGAAATAAGATGTTTTAATACTCCATCTTACTCTAGGAAATAAGATGTTTTAATACTCCATCTTACCTGAGAAATAAGATGTTTTAATACTCCACCTTACTCTAGGAAATAAGATGTTTTAATACTCCATCTTACCGCAGAAATAAGGTGTTTTAATACTCAATCTTACAGCAGAAATAAGATGTTCTAATACTCCATCTTACAGCAGAAATAAGATGTTTTAATACTCCATCTTACTCTAGGAAATAAGATATTTTAATACTCCATCTTACCTGAGAAATAAGATGTTTTAATACTCCATCTTACTCTAGGAAAGAAGATGTTTTAATACTCCATCTTACCTGAGAAATAAGATGGTTTAATACTACATTTGTAAATCGATTTCTGTGATTACCGCTTTTTGTTTATTCATATATAAAATATCTTACCTCGCACCTTCAATAACCGCTTCTTTATTTCCTGTGAAATGCAAAACAGGAAATATACGTTATAAAGCTTCATTGTAGGCAATAATCAATTTCAAAGGGTGACTTGAGACAGATACACAGTTTAATAAAAAAAAACAGGCTAATAGATATCAAATTTATAGGCAAAGTCATGGAACAATATAGATATTCAAAATGTAAAAGAAGAGAATAGACGAGACCACGTGGACTGCCGTCTTATATGAAATTATTCAATTATAGATCTCATATACCAAATCTACAATCTAATTATCATTAATTTCATAATGAACAAGCAGAAAATGAAATGTAAATACCCTTCGGAAGGCTTTCATATGGAGATGGACGGTTCATGTCACTCGGATCTAACTCCTGGTAATGTGATCTAGTTAAAAATTAATCAAAATATTTAATGCACTCTTATCGAAGACCTATTTTAAGCAACATTGTAAATCAACTTTGTAAATATAAGTCTAGGATTTTGTATGAACAACCCACTTTTGTGTTCTTGGAATAAGTTGGACTTAACATATTTGTTAATCGTGCTATGTCAAGTTTAACAGTTACAGGTAACATATAGAACAGTTACAGGTAACATATGGAACAGTTACAGGTAACATATAGAACATTTACAGGTAAAAAATAGGACAGTTACAGGTAAAAGATAGGATAGTTACACGAACCATATAGAACAGTTACAGGTAATGTATAGGACATGTATAGAACAGTTACAGGTAAAATATAGAACAGTTACAGGTAACATATAGAAAAGTTACAGGTAACATATAGAACAGTTACAGGTAAAAAAAATAGGACAGTTACAGGTAAAAAATAGGACAGTTACAGGTAACATATAGGACAGTTACAGGTAAAATATAGGACAGTTACAGGTAACATATAGAACAGTTACAGGTAACATATGGAACAGTTACAGGTAACATATAGAACAGTTACAGGTAACATATGGAACAGTTACAGGTAACATATAGAACAGTTACAGGTAACATATAGAACATTTACAGGTAAAAAATAGGACAGTTACAGGTAAAGAATAGGAAAGTTACAGGAACCATATAGAACAGTTACAGGTAATGTATAGGACATGTATAGAACAGTTACAGGTAAAATATAGAACAGTTACAGGTAACATATAGAACAGTTACAGGTAAAAAATAGGACAGTTACAGGTAAAAAAATAGGACAGTTACAGGTAAAAAATAGGACAGTTACAGATAACATATAGAACAGTTACAAGTAACATACAGTACAGTTATAGGTAACATACAGGACAGTTACATGTAACATATAGGCAGTTACAGATAACATATAGAACAGTTACAGGTAACATATAGAACAGTTACAGGTAAAAAATAGGACAGTTACAGGTAAAAAATAGGATAGTTACAGGAACCATATAGAACAGTTACAGGTAATGTATAGGACATGTATAGAACAGTTACAGGTAAAATATAGAACAGTTACAGGTAACATATAGAACAGTTACAGGTAACATATAGAACAGTTACAGGTAAAAAAATAGGACAGTTACAGGTAAAAAATAGGACAGTTACAGGTAACATATAGAACAGTTACAGGTAAAATATTGGACAGTTACAGGTAAAATATAGGACAGTTACAGGTAACATATAGAACAGTTACAGGTAATGTATAGGACAGTTACAGGTAACATATAGAACAGTTACAGGTAACATATAGAACAGCTACAAGTAACATATAGAACAGTCACAGGTAACATATAGAACAGCTACAGGTAACATATAGAACAGTCACAGGTAACATATAGAACAGTTACAGGTAATGTATAGGACAGTTACAGGTAACATAGAACAGTTAAATGTAAACTATACAACAGTAACAACTTACATAAAGGGCAGCTACAGGTAACATATAGAACAGTTACAGGTAACATATGGAACAGTTACAGGTAACATATAGAACAGTTACAGGTAACATATAGAACAGTTACAGGTAATATATAACACAGTTACAGGTAACATATATTAAATAGTTACAGGTAACCTTTGTTACAGTTACAGAAAACATACAGGGTAATTAAAGATAACATACAAGACAGGTAACATAAAGGACAATTGCATGTAATATATAGGACATTTACAGGTAATATATACAACAGCCACAGATAAACATATGTTGAATAGTTACAGATAACATATAGGAAATACGCAAGTAACAATTAAGAAAGCTATAAGTTACGAGTAACACATGCGACAGTAAAGTTCTGTCAAAGTTAAGAAAGAACAATGCATGATATTACATCCATACCCATGTACATTCATAAATAAATGAGTGAGGAATGGTATTACCTGGCACTTTCAATAACCACATCTTTATTTCCTGTGAAAATTTACAATTAAAAATATACATTATTTAGCTACACTTTATCTACTTATTGCTTTCAATCGGACGATGATATTCACTTTTATAGCAAGTACCTGATAAATGTAACCTTCGATTTTACAGACTTAGATTTATTCTTATAGATACTTAAGATGTTTCAAAATGTGAAAGCAAGAGAACACAATAGACCAAGTGGATTACCACCCACCATATATATATATCAATGATTTATCTATTTATCTCATGAACATTTATCAAACGGATAGGCTTGTAACGGCCAAAGAATTATCCTTATACAACATGAAAAGATATTTCGACTTGTTTGTAACGGACAGACAAAGAATTATACTCATAAGACATGACGAAATATTTAAACATTTAAATCAAGGAAACACACAGGACAATCTTCACCATTATTTTGTCTCATGTTAATTGACAATTTACATTGTGAAGTATTCTATTCAATTATCACTTATTTGATAATGAATAAAATCATTTGATATCGTTATAACTACCTTCCGCAAGGCTTTCATATGGGGACGGACGGTTGATGTCACTCAGCGTTAACTCCTGGTATTGTGACCCACTTAAACATTAACCAAAACATTACACGGATTTTTAAACGCCTGCTTAATCATCATATTCATTCAAGGACAACATGAGACTGTTAATCTTACTGCATTTTTGTTAACCATTTAATTCTATGAGTTCGTGTTGAAATATTTGATTAAAGCACAAAATTAAAGAATTATCTTAATATTTCAATTCTATTAAATGGAAAAATAAAAATTAAAACGTAAAAAATGTCATTTACTCATTCATGAAACGTGTATGCCATAGTTACTGGAACATCATACTTACCTGCAATTCATACTTGCTTCAGGTTTATCTGTATGGGAATCAAAACATATAAGTTATTCTTTTTTATTATTATTATTTCTGATTTTTCGTAAACTCATCAATCAATAAGCTTTCGTTTTCATCAGGACCTGGTCATTAAATTTCAATCGCTTTCATCGGTTTTCATCAAACTGAGTAACTTTGAAGTTATAAAAAAATATCAAACGCTTGCCTTCTATTGATTCTCGCACACTGCTGAAAACAACTGACTTCTCATTTTGGTTTTTCGATCTGAAATAGAATATATCATACATATGTCGAATACTCGGTGATGTGTTGCACTACACTAAACATGTCATGTTTAATGCATGTGCTAAATGGGTCATTTTGTTCTGTAGCTGTACAAAAAACATATCTTGCTATAACATGATATAACAAGCGCAACAAATATGATATATGCTATCAGGCAAGCTAAAAATAACCTGTTTTCTCTAAAATTTCACGGCCAATAAAATATTATACTTACCGTGAAAATGATCGTGACTTTTCTGAAACAAAATGATGATCATTAAATAATTTGCTCAAGACATTTCTGATATCATTTTAAGTGTACTGATTATTTACTAATTAATTTATTTACTTTCAAAGTTACATAAAAACATCTACAACAACCTTACTGGACACTTTATTCTAAATTTGATTAAATTACAGAGCATCAATATAAATTAAGTTATGATTCTTAGCATTAAGCGAACACGAAATAATGCATCATTTGGAGTGAAGTATGTGGACTTTCTTTTATATTAATTATTCTAAAAACATAATACGTTATAGATATAAATGGCATTGCTGAAACGTTTCACTTGAAAAAGCGTCCTTAAGATAAGACAACTGACTATGCGTTGGATACAAAATTGCAATATACCAGCAGAAAGATTTTCTACATTAATACTGATACTTGCTGTACAGAAAACCAGAAATTCCAAAAACTGCTGCTGCAATCAGGAGAAGGATCACACCAACTACTAATAAAGCTGTAGATCCAGAACTGGCGTATTCCAACGGAGAACGGCACGTGTCAGCTACAATAGTTATATACATTTAAATTGATAATATATTTTCATTTATGACATAACAGACTTTATTAATCTTACTACAATTGCGAATTAAGTTCTCCAACTCAAACATATAATCACTTATCTCTTTATTCTCAACAGCAGATTTAATCACCAGTGATATTATATCAGCATTAACTGTGATGAAACGAAATATCAATCTGGCAAATTAACTACTCAAAGCAAACCATCAACGACGACGACGACGACGACGACGACGATGATGATGTAATCACATTCGTTTACATGTAGTTCGTCAAGAACGTTTAAACGTCTTAAATCTTGCTGGTAATTATAAAGGCACGACTTTATGCATTGATAGCAACTTGGCCAGTTTATGTTGGAAATAGATATCTTATTTATATTTCAGAAACTAATATCTGTATTAATCACGGGACAAATATGACATAGATAATTGTTAGTATATTCTTAAATAGTTCTGAGACATTACATGGTTTTTTAGTATCGTTGTTTTAAATGATGATGATGATGATGATGATGATGATGATGATGATGATGATGATGATGCTGCTGCTGCTGCTGCTGCTGCTGATGATGATGATGATGACGATGATGATGATGAATTATTGTTGATAATTCTAAAAATTCACACTAATTGTTAATGAATTACTTATTGTGCCTTATTCAGGCGATGAAGGAAGTCAATATTTTATAAATACGATACAAGTATAAGGTACCTGGGGATGTTGATACTATGAGTTCCAAAGGACTGCTTGTCCCGGCCATGTTGATCGCTTTAATATTTACATAGTACTGGGATTTAGGGACTAAGTTGGTTAAGGTATATGAATAGATGTCTTCATCCGTCAGGTCAACAGCAGCTGATCCTAATACAGAACAGCCTTTACATCCGTGGGTGATATTAAATATGTTGGTCATAGCTCCCTTGTCGCTAGGTGTCCATTTCACAGTGAGTGTTGATGACGTCACATCCGTAAATCCAACGATGTTTGGTGAGGGTGGTGACGCTGAAATCGTATCAATATTTAATATCTTCCAGGTACAACAAACTCTACAGATATATATTTTTTTAATTTTGAATTAAGTATCATTAAATTATATTATTCAACACATCGGTCGAGGTTAAATCGACTGATAGGTCTTACAGTAGGAGGAAAACAAAAGTGATGAAATAAAATAATGCATGTGTTTTGGCAGGGAATCGAACCCCGGTCGTCTATGTGGAAGGCAACTGCATAGCCGCAGAGCCCTCAATCATCCACTATATCTTGGTGTCTGGATCTAAAATATGGGAATATAGAATGTTGCGACTACAATGACAAACAAATGCCGTATATATACTCAGTACGAAAAACAAAGCGATGATGACCCAAGTTTTCGGCATGACATTTTAAAAGGTTTCATGGCTTTACAACATACAGATTACAATTGATACTCACTTAAAACTTTCAGGGTGATATTTGACGTCGTGGTACCGATGGCATTCATTGCAGAGCACGTGTATACCCCAGCATGGTCCTGTGTGATGACGGGGAGTCTGTAAACACCGCTGTCGGATACCATTGAAGCTTCTCTTGTCCAAACCAGGGACGTGACACGGGGGTTAGCGGAGGTAGTCACGCATGTCAAGGTCACATTCTTTTGACCTTCAGTGATGACGTATGGGTCATCGATCGGTGATACCAAAATGGCAGGGATATCTTAATCCTACGAAATAGAAATAATTTCGAAAAGTATAGTTATTCCATTTTATACCTTTCCAGCTATAACTACACGAAAAATTCGAGAAAAAAGTTATTCACCTTGTCATTTTTATTACTTTTGTTATTCTTTCCTTTCATTTTTGGTTATCTTTTTCTTAAACCCACACAAATTTATTCTTGGCTAGCACCCAAGCCGAAACTTATAGATGAATAAATATTTTCCAATTTGTCTTGCAATACTTACGTTGTATGTTGAGTGCCGGACGTCGTGTTGCCTGTGTCTGTTCGTCTGTGTTGAAGGCATAACACACCACTGTGTGTCCAGTCATGTTTCGTTCTGGCGTGAAGGTCAGCGTACTTGTGGTAATGTAAAGGTCACCGGACACATTCTGTACTGTGGATACACTTTGGGAAGTGTAGTTTACACCTCCAATGGACCATAAGACGCTGGCAAAGGGTCTACATTCGCTGGTCACACATGTCAGGACAGTGGACAGGTTCTCTGTGACGTCAACAGACTGACCAACGCGTGGATGTAGTTCTACACTTGCCACGGGTACTGTAACAAAAACATGGGTATGCAACATGGACGTATTAATGTGTATAATAACAGATAACACAGTGATTGTGGAAGTTTTTTTTATTGGGCAAACATGCTAAATGAAATATTTGTTTCACAGAGTTCTAAGTTGATACCTGTTGATTTTTCAGTTGGTTTCTTTGTTGTATACCTTGTTCTCATTTGAGAACGTGACATTACTAACTTGGATTGACCAAGATTTACGTGGCGGACGTCGGCGATAAAACAGACACTTTTGGAACACTTGATTTATCTCATTTGTACGCCCTCAGGAGGCTCCGTGTAAATGTGTCCATATTTGCCTAGTTTTATAGAATTTGAGTTTGGATTATGATTACGTTGACATGCTGGTATTTTTGTTGTTGTTGGTTTTTTTTGTTGAATACTTGCTTATGACAACCACGACCAGTGTGTTGCTGACTTGAGCCCTGGGGTTGTTTATCTGGCATCTGAGCCGTGCATTGTTCCAATCCCCGGTCACATTAACCACTGTCCAAGAGTATGATCTCCCGTCCGTTGTGCAGGAACAATGCTGGTTACAGACTTGGCCATTACCACTAGTACAGTCACTCCCCGACAACTGTACAAACCCAACAATTGTACCGTTTTGGAAGTTAAACGAGGCGTACACGGAGCTGTTCTGTGATATAGAACATGTCAGCGTCAATGACGAGCCCTCTGTGACTGATGAAGGTGACGATGTCAATTTCACGTCGTTACCTTAAACAGTGAAACAGAAATGTGTTCACAACACTCAGTGCAAACAGTAGGAACATATAAATGGATAATAACAATGTCAATGAAAGGGTTATGGCACATGTTAAATAGGACAATGAAATGGCAGTTTCATGTAAAGCGACAGTGTGCTAATACGAATGTATATGAATAGTGATAAAAAAAAAAACGAAAAAACAAAAATTGTGAAAATGTCACTTATCAACAATGTTAAAAAATCGAAATCGTTTAAGGCATGAAATGCTACCACAGCTTATATATGAATTCATTAAAAATCAATATTTGATTAAATTAATATGCACGCATATTTTGTATAACATATATAAGACCTAAAACCTTTCTAAAATGGTACTACAACAGCTGACTTTATCACAAATGTTACTTGATATTAGAAAATCAACATCCATCATGAAATACAGCTGGGGTATGTCTTGGTTATAGTTCGTCTCGTGACCTGCACTAAATTTTATGATCGTATTTAAACAGAGAAAAAAATCGGCCTTGTTTCTTAAACTCTTAAAGATTGAAAGATGCATGTGTATATTCAGGTACGTAAGGTTACATATTTATTCCTGACAAAATACCGTTTAGATGTTTAGCGGAGAATAAAAGAGAATTATTTCATTTTTGTTATTTGGAAAAAATTTAATTACAGAGATAAGAATATCTTAAAATATTGTATAGACCTGTGGAATATCATTGTTATTCATACTACAAACATTTAAAAGTATTTATATCATTAATGATAGTCTTTATTCCAACATACATTATATTTTCTAGTCTGTTAAGTTTGGGATGTGAAACGTATTCAAATGTTTCAGTGAAAATCGTGTAATGAAAGTTTGAAATTGTTATCAATTCGATTCAGTAATTGTAGTACATATTAAGGTGATATAAAGTATGTATGTGCCTCATCTTGTTTGCTACAAACAAACAGAGGGTATGAACTTGTGTTATGAAAATACAATTTTCGAAAAAAGTTGAAACAGAAGCTAGGTATAAATAAGACAAGTATTTGCACTCCAACATTTCCAGTCTTAGTTTAAGATCAGCTGCTCCGAATGGTAACTTTATTTACCTAATTGAAAATACGCCGCGGATGAATACATATATAATATTTTATTGATAAATCCAAGTCATGTTCCAAGACCAAGTTAGACTTAACTAATTCACGTGGCACACTGACAAGTATTTGTACAAGTATATATACTACACAACAAGGAATATATCTTGATATGGTCGTGAATAAGACAATATATATGTTCGTTGTCTTCATCAAACAATGTCTTTCGAAATTCTATATAACAATTAAGCCTGTTGATAGTCAATATCAAAGAAAAGGCATTCGTGATATGTGAATGAGTCAGATGTTCTATTTGGAATCAAGAGGATTGCTGTACTTAGTGAAGACGTTTGAAGTCAAATGAACTATGTGAACATTAAAAGTTACAATCGTGAGCTTAAAGGAAGATAAAGCACAATCACAAAATAGTATCCGTTTGGGTTATGTAAAGATTCTTTATACACAACCAGGAATTTTAATATGTGACGTTTCGGTGACCAGTACGATCCGTACGCTGTCACCTTCCTCAGACAAATGACCAGTAAAGCATGTACACAAAGGTGTGATATGTGTACGAGTTGTCGTGGAATAGCGTCGATTTCGGACATGCTGACAAGTGCCGAAATGCACATGCTTTACTGGTCATTTGTCTGAGGAAGGTGACAGCGTACGGATCGTACTAGTCACCGCAACGTCACATATTAAAATTCCTGGTTGTGTATAAAGAATCTTTACATAATCCTTACTTTCCAACCTGACGAAAATGTTCAGTAGTATCCGTTTGGGTATTTGTGTATGACAGGATGTGTAGAGATTTTACTTTTGGGTATTTGTGTATGGCATGTGGTGTGGTGTTTGTATTTTTGGGGTATTTGTGTATGACATGAGGTGTGGAGTTTGTATTTTTGGGGTATTTGTGTATGACATGAGGTGTGGAGTTTGTATTTTTGGGGTATTTGTGTATGACATGAGGTGTGGAGTTTGTATTTTTGGGGTATTTGTGTATGACATGAGGTATGGTGTTTGTATTTTTGGGGTATTTGTGTATGACATGAGGTATGGTGTTTGTATTTTTGGAGTATTTGTGTATGACATGAGGTGTGGAGTTTGTATTTTTGGAGTATTTGTGTATGACATGAGGTGTGGAGTTTGTATTTTTGGGGTATTTGTGTATGACATGAGGTGTGGTGTTTGTATTTCTGAGGTATCTGTGTATGACATGAGGTGTGGTGTTTGTATTTTAGGGTATTTGTGGTGTGGTGTTTGTATTTTGGTTATTTGTGTATGACATGAGGTGTGGTGTTTGTATTTCTGAGGTATTTGTGTATGACATGAGGTATGGAGTTTGTATTTTGGTTATTTGTGTATGACATGAGGTGTGGAGTTTGTATTTTTGGGGTATTTGTGTATGACATGAGGTGTTGTGTTTGTATTTCTGAGGTATTTGTGTATGACATGAGGTGTGGAGTTTGTATTTCTGAGGTATTTGTGTATGACATGAGGTGTGGAGTTTGTATGTTAGGGTATTTTTGTATGGTATGTGGTGTGGTGTTTGTATTTTGGTTATTTGTGTATGACATGAGGTGTGGTGTTTGTATTTCTGAGGTATTTGTGTATGACATGAGGTATGGAGTTTGTATTTTGGTTATTTGTGTATGACATGAGGTGTGGAGTTTGTATTTCTGAGGTATTTGTGTATGACATGAGCTGTGGAGTTTGTATTTTTGGGGTATTTGTGTATGACATGAGGTGTTGTGTTTGTATTTCTGAGGTATTTGTGTATGACATGAGGTGTGGAGTTTGTATTTTTGGGTATTTGTGTATGACAGGAGGTGTGGTGTTTGTATTTTTGGGGTATTTGAGTATGACATGAGGTATGGTGTTTGTATTTTTGGGGTATTTGTGTATGACATGAGGTGTGGAGTTTGTATGTTAGGGTATTTGTGTATGACATGAGGTATGGTGTTTGTATTTTTGGGGTATTTGTGTATGACATGAGGTGTGGTGTTTGTATTTTTGGGATATTTGTGTATGACATGAGGTGTGGAGTTTGTATTTCTGAGGTATTTGTGTATGACATGAGGTGTGGAGTTTGTATTTCTGAGGTATTTGTGTATGACATGAGGTGTGGAGTTTGTATTTCTGAGGTATTTGTGTATGACATGAGGTGTGGAGTTTGTATTTTTGGGGTATTTGTGTATGACATGAGGTGTGGTTTGTATTTCTGAGTTTGTGTATGACATTGGAGTTTGTATTTTTGGGTATTTGTGTATGACAGGAGGTGTGGTGTTTGTATTTTTGGGGTATTTGTGTATGACATGGGGTATGGTGTTTGCATTTTTGGGGTATTTGTGTATGACATGAGGTGTGGAGTTTGTATTTTTGGGATATTTGTGTATGACATGAGGTGTGGAGTTTGTATTTTTGGGGTATTTGTGTATGACATTATGTGTGGAGTTTGTATTTTTGGAATATTTGTGTATGACATGAGGTGTGGAGTTTGTATGTTAGGGTATTTGTGTATGACATGAGGTAGGGTGTTTGTATTTTGGTTATTTGTGTATGACATGAGGTGTGGAGTTTGTATTTCTGAGGTATTTGTGTATGACATGAGGTGTGGAGTTTGTATTTTGGTTATTTGTGTATGACATGAGGTGTGGAGTTTGTATTTCTGAGGTATTTGTGTATGACATGAGGTGTGGAGTTTGTATTTTTGGGGTATTTGTGTATGACATGAGGTGTGGAGTTTGTATTTCTGAGGTATTTGTGTATGACATGAGGTGTTGTGTTTGTATTTTTGGGATATTTGTGTATGACATGAGGTGTGGAGTTTGTATTTCTGAGGTATTTGTGTATGACATGAGGTGTGGAGTTTGTATTTTTGGGGTATTTGTGTATGACATGAGGTGTTGTGTTTGTATTTTTGAGGTATTTGTGTATGACATGAGGTGTGGAGTTTGTATTTTTGGAATATTTGTGTATGACATGAGGTGTGGAGTTTGTATTTTTGGAGTATTTGTGTATGACATGAGGTGTGGAGTTTGTATTTTTGGAATATTTGTGTATGACATGAGGTGTGGAGTTTGTATTTTTGAGGTATTTGTGTATGACATGAGGTGTGGAGTTTGTATTTTTGGAATATTTGTGTATGACATGAGGTGTGGAGTTTGTATTTTTGGAGTATTTGTGTATGACATGAGGTGTGGAGTTTGTATTTTTGGAGTATTTGTGTATGACATGAGGTGTGGAGTTTGTATTTTTGGAGTATTTGTGTATGACATGAGGTGTGGAGTTTGTATTTTTGGGGTATTTGTGTATGACATGAGGTGTGGAGTTTGTATTTTTGGGGTATTTGTGTATGACATGAGGTGTGGAGTTTGTATTTTTGGGGTATTTGTGTATGACATGAGGTGTGGAGTTTGTATTTTTGGGGTATTTGTGTATGACATGAGGTGTGGAGTTTGTATTTTTGGAGTATTTGTGTATGACATGAGGTGTGGTGTTTGTATTTTTGGAGTATTTGTGTATGACAGGAGGTGTGGAGTTTGTATTTTTGGGGTATTTGTGTATGACAGGAGGTGTGGAGTTTGTATTTTTGGAATATTTGTGTATGACATGAGGTGTGGAGTTTGTATTTTTGGGGTATTTGTGTATGACATTATGTGTGGAGTTTGTATTTTTGGAATATTTGTGTATGACATGAGGTGTGGAGTTTGTATTTTTGGAGTATTTGTGTATGACATGAGGTGTGGAGTTTGTATTTTTGGGGTATTTGTGTATGACATGAGGTGTGGAGTTTGTATTTTGGGGGTATTTGTGTATGACATGAGGTGTGGAGTTTGTATATTTGGGGTATTTGTGTATGACATTAGCAGATATGGGGTCACTTAATTCCTGAAGCAGATGCACCCGAAATACATTACAAAGCCAATCAGTTCCATGCTCGTCCTCTGTCACGTGCTCAGCAGGGCTGGTAAGGAACATATCTCGCACTGGTGAATAATCACACGTGAAGATGTCATTTTGCCCACCTTGTGCTTTTTCAGAAGTGTATAATGTATTGTTTACCTGAAATTCCCCTACTAGGAAAGTGTTTCTTTTGTAAACCACAGTCATGGCTGTGCTAATGGCTGTTCTCAATGAACACGAAAATAGTAGCCCAAGATACAATACCGGGGAAGGCGGATTCATGGACATCGTTGTTGACTTTACTGTAATAGATTTAATTTAGCTGTGTGATCATGTATCGATTACAGTCAGCTTAAATTTGAAGTATTATCTTTTTAAATGCATTGCTACAGTTTATATCTGATTCCGTTTATATATTCTATGTAAAGGTAGGTGATATTTGTGTGTATTCTGATCAAATGATATGCTCTGTTGTTTCTGTATACGTGTGTGTGTTAGAATCGATGCTGTATCTGTTTTATAAAACATAAAATAATGTATACCATGTTTAAAATACACAAGTTTTACCGTCCATTTCACAGGGGCATACGTGTACATACACTTTGTAAATGTCTTTTGTGCTATATATAGGTCACCAGAAATAGTTTTATACTCCACTCAACTAAGACATTAGTGTATCATTATTATACAATAAACCAATATATCTAAGCAAGAAAGATGTAATCCTGACATAACAATATCACACATTGACAAATAGGTATATGTCATATTGAGTTTAAACACCACGTACCTGTAGAAGTGTTTACAATCAGAAGGAAAAGAAACAGAGGAGACACAATCAACGCCATATTGACTTCCTGTGTTTTTCAACTTCCTTGTTCGGAACATAGGATAACAGTGTTTCCTTTGTTCAATATATAAATAGATTATCCATTACAATCTAAACATGTCCTCGTATGACCTTGACAAAGTGTATATACAGTGTATTCTGTCTAAACCTGACACTGTTCAATCCAGATATTTGCCTAATCTGGTCAAATTATTCAGTCCCAATTCCATCACATCAATATTATAACAATGGATTCTCTACAATCCGGAATCTCTTTAAACCGACCAAAATATTCGGACCTAAAGGTGTTCGGTGTGGACAGATTCCGCTTTATTACCTTTTAACAAACATACGAACCGTAATTTGTACAGCATCGTCTTTTACAATCACATTAGATGTAGCAGTCATCTTATAGAGGAATGGAGTACTGTTCTTGTTCGCTGTCAATTTCTACTCTTAATCCGCATGTATAGTTTACTTTCATGTTAACTTCATCAACATCGTAAATCACAGGAACGTGCCCAATCCATGTCATACGGAATGTCGGTTGGGACTCGTGCCAAATCCCTGTCATACGGAATGTCGGTTGGGACTCGTGCCAAATCCCTGTCATACGGAATGTCGGTTGAGGCTCGTGCCAAATCCCTGTCATACGGAATGTCGGTTGGGGCTCGTGCCAAATCCCTGTCATACGGAATGTCGGTTGGGGCTCGTGCCAAATCATGTTATACGGAATGTCGGTTGGGGCTCGTGACAAATCATGTCATACGGAATGTCGGTTGGGACTCGTGCCAAATCCCTGTCATACGGAATGTCGGTTGGGGCTCGTGCCAAATCATGTCATACGGAATGTCGGTTGGGACTCGTGCCAAATCATGTCATACGGAATGTCGGTTGGGGCTCGTGCCAATGCCATGTCATACAGAATGTCGGTTGGGACTCGTGCCAAATCATGTCATACGGAATGTCGGTTGGGGCTCGTGCCAAATCCATATCATACAGAATGTCGGTTGGGACTCGTGCCAAATCATGTCATACGGAATGTCGGTTGGGACTCGTGCCAAATCATGTCATACGGAATGTCGGTTGGGACTCGTGACAAATCCCTGTCATACGGAATGTCGGTTTGGACTCGTGCCAAATCATGTCATACGGAATGTCGGTTGGGACTCGTGCCAAATCCATGTCATACGGAATGTCGGTTGGGACTCGTGCCAAATCATGTCATACGGAATGTCGGTTGGGACTCGTGCCAAATCCATGTCATACGGAATGTCGGTTGGGACTCGTGCCAAATCATGTCATACGGAATGTCGGTTGGGGCTCGTGCCAAATCATGTCATACAGAATGTCGATTGGGACTCGTGCCAAATCATGTCATACGGAATGTCGGTTGGGGCTCGTGCCAAATCATGTCATACGGAATGTCGGT
Source organism: Ylistrum balloti (assembly GCF_031769215.1). Lineage (NCBI taxonomy): Eukaryota > Metazoa > Mollusca > Bivalvia > Pectinida > Pectinidae > Ylistrum > Ylistrum balloti. The sequence goes on along the minus strand of NW_026782642.1, from coordinate 215,464 downwards.
TGGGGCTCGTGCCAAATCCATATAATACAGAATGTCGGTTGGGACTCGTGCCAAATCATGTCATACGGAATGTCGGTTGGGACTCGTGCCAAATCATGTCATACGGAATGTCGGTTGGGACTCGTGACAAATCCCTGTCATACGGAATGTCGGTTTGGACTCGTGCCAAATCATGTCATACGGAATGTCGGTTGGGACTCGTGCCAAATCCATGTCATACGGAATGTCGGTTGGGACTCGTGCCAAATCATGTCATACGGAATGTCGGTTGGGACTCGTGCCAAATCCATGTCATACGGAATGTCGGTTGGGACTCGTGCCAAATCCATGTCATACAGAATGTCTGTTGGGACTCGTGCCAAAGCCATGTGATACGGAATGTCGGTTGGGGCTCGTGTCAAATCATGTCATACGGAATGTCGGTTGGGGCTCGTGCCAAATCCCTGTCATACGGAATGTCGGTTGGGGTTCGTGACAAATCATGTCATACGGAATGTCGGTTGGGGCTCGTGACAAATCCCTGTCATACGGAATGTCGGTTGGGGCTCGTGCCAAATCCCTGTCATACGGAATGTCGGTTGGGGTTCGTGCCAAAGCCATGTGATACGGAATGTCGGTTGGATTATTCCAACAAGTCCTTGATATAAAACTGCATGTTTAAGGAATAGTAAAATACCCTTTTAGCAGACAAGTTCCGAGCGTCAGACATTTTTCAGGCTATTCTGAAATGCGATGTTTAGGAATAAAAGAAATACTGGTGTTAAGTAAGTCCAAGTGTAGAGATAGTTGGAGTAACCATATGAAAGCTGTGTGCTGGTTTGGGTTCATGAAAATTACTTGGGAGAAGCTGTATGCTGTGCCCACCTATGTGGGAGTCCTGGGAGAAACAGGACAGTGAGCTGTGTGTTCGGAAGTAGAATGCAGAGACGCCAACAGTGACCTTGGGGAGGCATATACCTCAGAACCGTGCAGGGAGGCCTATAAAAGAATGCTATTCGCTAGACCCATAGTGGGAGCGACGGTCCCAGGACACCAAGTCAACTAGGGTGTTGTGGAGGCCAGTTATATTCGGTCGGTGATGAAAAGAGAATTCATTCGTCACACTGGTGGAGCATTTGTGTGTTGACACCTGTAGAGACGGGAACTTTGGGAAACAGTGAACTCTATAATGACTTCTGTGCAGTTAATCAAATATACACGTAATTAATGAATGTGTGAGTGGATGTGCGTTAGTGAGTTGTATATATGTCTATGTTCTTATGATTTTGTATATATATTCTAAGTGAATATATTTGTTGAACTCATTTCATGCCGTTGTTTTACCTGTTTGCTACTTATTGGACTGAGCCTAAACCCACAAATCTTGACAATTGCATAACATTTTTAATAAAAACAAACGGAAAAAATAAATTTCGATTTTTTATTTTATCACAAAGCATATTAAAATCATATTTAACAATAAATTTGCAAACAAAGTCAGAATACGGTTGACAACAATGAAATCATTAGTTATATATAATTACAATAACAGAAAATTTTATTGTCATTACCGGAAAATAAACTTTACAGATAACATTTATATAAATTTGTTTATTTGAAGTAATTGATATATTCATTATTGAAACGTTAGGTATTTATCAAAAGTTTAAAGCAAAATGGATGTATTTTACAGGAAATGATGAAATGTTATTTCCATTGACTATAGAGAACGTATGAAGGAATACAGCAGTTCTTTTTCGTATTCCCTGAACAACAGGAATTGTCTACAACCAAACAGTGATAACATTGCTTAGTTCAGACCACTGGTTGTTGTCACTGGTGCACATCATCTTTGGGATGCATTGATATCCAAACTAAACTTATTTATATTACAAATGCAGAACAATATATATACTTATATTTATTTAATAACTCTTGTTGGCCTGGATGGAAGCACAGGAAGGGTTTTCCTGTGAACAGAAACACTAGTAACCAGGGAAAACCCATATGGTTGGGTCTGTGACCCTAATGGTTTTCATGTCAGTTCCGAGAAACAAACCCCGGACATCTTAACGAAAGGCAAATGCGTTACCAACCCGCCACCAGACCGACTGTCCAATCAGAAAAAACAAAAGGCTGTCACCTGATTACCTTCTGTATATCAACAACAGTAGGAATTCCACTTAACACTGATTTGATAAAATCCTAAATAATTGTGGAAAATAGAGCAATGAAACATCTGACAGCAGCCATTTTGACCCGATTTCCGTGATACACAGTCATTATAATGTATAATAAAACTTAACACTATTACCTTATCAAATTAGTGAAGAAAACCAGCAGTTGATCACGATATGTATTTAATAAGTGATTTGTTATTCACTATTCCAGCAGGATTCGATTATAGCTTATCGAGAAACATGATAATTTATCACATGATCAGCCAGTTGTTTATAATTTATCACGTGGTCGGCCAGTTGTGTTTATAATTTATCACATGATCGGCCAGTTGTGTTTATAATTTATCAAATGATCAGCCAGTTGTGTTTATAATTCATCACATGATCGTCCAGTTGTGTTTATAATTTATCACATGATCAGCCAGTTGTGTTTATAATTTATAACATGATCAGCCAGTTGTGTTTATAATTTATAACATGATCAGCCAGTTGTGTTTATAATTTATCACATGATCAGCCAGTTGTGTTTATAATTTATAACATGATCAGCCAGTTGTGTTTATAATTTATCACATGATCAGCCAGTTGTGTTTATAATTCATCACATGATCGGCCAGTTGTGTTTATAATTTATAACACGATCAACCAGTTGTGTTTATAATTTATCACATGATCAGCCAGTTGTGTTTATAATTTATCACATGATCAGCCAGTTGTGTTTATAATTTATCACATGATCAGCCAGTTGTGTTTAAAGTAAACTTTAGAAAGATCATAGACATGTAGTAATACAATTATAACATGATGAATATATTTTCTCATGTTATTGTTTCTTTGTGATAAACAGAATCTTCGAATAGTGATAAAGCAATATTGAATTAATAAAGACCAATCACCTGAATGATGTTTAAGTCTCAATATAACAAGGAACTAATGGTGTACCTTATATAAATATCTTTAAAGGGATTTATAAAAGAAGCAGGAAAAAAAATTAAGTTGAACAGGTTTCAAACACACCTGTAACATACCTTTTATTAAAAAAAATAGTGTATATTGTAGTTCCTACTATCAATGATATCCCCTTTATAGATTTTTTGTATCTATTTTATACAATAATATATAAAATTATATCAGAGTGTTCACAAACCAAACATCATTTCCTCAACCACTACAAACAGGTGACTGGAAATGTCACATGTTTCACACACACCTTGTCCATATTTCTTGCTTCTTGTTCTTTTCATTGCCTACTTTTCCAGTAAAAAACCTGTCCTCTATCTTGGCATGACAAATATTATGACTCTGGAAAACGTGTCAGTACTTTTTAACAAATCTATCTGTACAATTAAGTGACTGCATATTAATAATATACAACAACACCAGATTACAAGTACATGTCATGAGCACACACCAGCAGTTATGAGAAAACCTGCTTACAAAACTACAAATTTATTATAAAGGAACCTGTAGATGTATCAGTATATACCCAAGCACATTTTACTTGGAAAATTGCAGGATAATTCATAAATTTGGTAAAGTACCTTAAAACTCTTCTGTCCATATCTGGGTCCTGAAAAGAAGAAATGTGAGTCATTTTTATCCCTATAGGTCCTGTCTCTCAAGCTCAGAGGAAACAATATTACTGTATTCGACCCAATAAGCGCCCATATCCTTATAAGCGCCCCTTCCCCCCATCAGATACCTAAAAGTCTAGATTTACTTAACTTTAAGTCACGATTAAGAATTGTTTTAAGTCGGTTTATAAGATGTACTCCTGAAAAACGTAAAAAAAAATTATATCTAAGATGGTCTAAGATGGTTTTATTGCATGTAAAAAAAACCGAGTGATTTTATAAATACATGAACCGTACAGTACATTTTTTAGCACTGAATGTGTTTCTTTTACATCTAAGATGGTCTCTAATAAGCATTTCCTTTAACTGCAATTTTTAAGTGTCCCGGGCACTTATTGGATTGAATATGGTAATCACATTTTTTGTTTAACAATGGCTACGAAAGTTTTCTGAAAGATTTCACTAAAATTGGTCCGGTTTTGTTTTTTATGTAGAAGAAGTTGAATATAACAAGTTTACTGATGGGAGACAATGGACAGCCAGCTATAACTAAAGACAGTCTTTGAGGTACCTCAAAATGGATTTCAAACTCGGTAGGGATTAAAGCTACAGTAAAATTTATGAGTATTTGGTACACAAATGTTTTATATATTATGAAAACTATCAAACTTATCAGTCGTGCAATCAAAATTAATGGAATACTGAACAGAACCTATATTTCAAACTAGAAAGAGTTGAAAACTATTCAAGTTTTTATTTCCCTGTTAAAGCTAGAATGAGGACTGAATGTAAAACTTGCAGACTGAACAAAAAGCATTATATACCATATTTTAAAATTTGTAGATACACATACATGTATGACAGCTATCAAACTTAACAGGTACGAATTAAATTTTTAATTGCAAGCAAAACCCCAAATAATTAAAAGATAATTTATATACAAATAAGATCATTATAAAAAAATCTATATTCAATAACATCATGAACGTATATATAATCTCAGAGACACGTATGTCAAAATCATCTATTATCTACATATTCAACTCCATATATGGTCATGTTAATAAATATGATATTTAATATCGTTTATGTCATAGCAGACAAACTAAGGAGAGGCTCTGAAAAGGTGTAGATATTTGTGCCCGATCCTTTCAGTACTTTCAATATATTGTCAGTAAGAAATGTTTGAATGAACAAAGGAATGGATACCAAACTTGCATTGCTTTACAATATAAAACATAAATAAAACAAAACACTAAAATCATATCACAACACATATATCACTAACAGTTCCATGTCAAATGTTAATAGGGACTAATAAAACAAAATTAACACCTCAGATAAAAACCACACAATCAGTAAAACAAACACTTATTCAATTTGTAGTTCTACACATGTTAAATGTATTGTTTTGAGCAAAATTTATTTAAATCTAGAAAATGATGTTTCACAGCAGAGGACACTCTAGGAATGATAGTGTTAACTTTCTTTCAGCAATTTCCACACCATAGCAAATTAACGACAATCAAATTTTATAAAACACTTACACTTTACAGTATCATGCATTTGCATCATCTGTATCTTAATTCATGGTGAACAATTTCTGCAAATTCGTTTCAATTGTAAATTTTGCGGAGGTTGATTGCATTCAAAAGAAAGTCACTTGTAGTGACCTTGGATTGCCATATTCAAGTGTTTATTGTAGATTATATCGTAACTATTTTAAAATATAAATCAATAATGTAACCATTAATGTAAATGATTATCATCATACATCTTCATAAAGCAGATTGTATTGTACTCATAATAATTTATTCTATCTTCCACAAATCAGCAAATTTACTGTTCAGTCAAACTCAAATATTAGTTTTGTCAAATATATGATATGAACTTAAACAAATAATCTGCATCAATTATAAAAACAAAATTGTTGTATGTATTAAAACATGAAATATAGAATCTCAAAAGTAGACAAAATCTTGAACTTGTTATATTTTGTGTACAGCACAAAAAACAAAGCCTATTGTTTGAATCCAAAATCCTATTGTTTGAGTCGAAGTATAAAGCCAGCAAGGGCCAACAAGCCAAAGCTCCAGCCAAGTGTTACCAGGTATCCCCGCCAAACTGGCAGGTCTGTTAAGGTCCAGCCTGTTAAAAGTTAAAAAATAAACAGGTTTGTAATGACAGTTGTGACAAGCCAGACACAGGGTAAAAAGATAAAAAAATTAAGTAAAATGAGAACTAAAAAGGAACAGCTTAACACAGGTTTTGTCTGATATAATACCATTAAATTTGATGTTGTTACCACTGATATTATAGTAAGTTGGACTGGATATCAACTATTAAGTCTCCATAGAATCTTCCTATGTGAATATAATGTAGTGCCAATTGTAGTTTTGCTACTTTCTATCCAGTAAAATTGACTAATTGACTGAATATCACATAAGTCTGCACAGAATCTTCTTGTGCACTAGATACCGTACTGTGTATGTGATCAATATAGTGATGATGTATGCAAGATGTGTGGACAGAGTATTAGATGTGTCGTGTGTTACCAAAAGTGTGTTGAACAGCAATATAACTGGACGGGCTTATTGCAAGGTATAAGGCCAATTAAATATAGATAATATTTCTCATGTCAATCATTACTTGATGATTCAGTATATAGCTTATTTTTGTCTACGAACCTCGACTAAGGATAGCACGCATGGCATCCGCCCCGTATGTCATAGGTAAACAAATACTGATATAATGTAACCAATGGGGCATGGCTTCCACCGGCCAGATGATACCTGTAAATACATAAAACTTCCATCTAATAATAAAGATTACGTTTACAAATTCATGTCCTTCTAACTAATTTTCAAAACTTCTTCACAATACATTTGTGGCGTGAAAATGTTTGCATGTAAAATGATTAAAATGGATTCAGGATAAAGTTTAAAATAACCACACAGTAAGTAAAAAGTCGGATCGGGTGGCGTAGTGGTAACACACTCACCTTTCACCTAGCTGTCCAGGGTTAAATTCCCGGAACAAACGTGAAAAAGCATTGGGTCACCTGCCCGATCCCATGGGTTTTCCCTGGGTATGCTGGTTTCCTCCCACAATAAGACCCCTCACACGCTTATATTCGGGCCAACAAGAGTGATTTATTTAAGTTGAAATAACTTGTATGGCAATCGTTGTAAATTAAAGTTTATACTTATATATAAGTAAAAAGTCCCCTTAGTCGATTACATGTAAAATCATGTATTTTCACTGGGCTCACTTTTTGTGACTTCCCCCTAAAAATACATTTCCGTGGATTAATCTAATTCACAATATAAACCATAACCAATGTCAATTTTAATCATGTTTTGGATATTTAAATTTTTGATTCAGAATATCCATGAAATAAATTCACCACAAAAATAAGCAATTTTTACAGTAAGTAAAGAACGAGTACTTGTAAACACATTCCAACTTACCGCTCAGTAATAACATAGGATAAACAGATCCTAATGCTAGCTGTATGGCAGAAGTTTCTTCCTCACATAGCACAGAAATGATGATACCTTTAATGAAAAGAAATATTAAACAAACAGTCTTTGTCTATTTAATGCTTAACTCAGAAATCCGTAAGTACAGTCTTTGTCTATTTAATGCTTAACTCAGAAATCTGTAAGTACAGTCTTTGTCTATTTAATGCTTAACTCAGAAATCTGTAAGTACAGTCTTTGTCTATTTAATGCTTAACTCAGAAATCTGTAAGTACAGTCTTTGTCTATTTAATGCTTAACTCAGAAATCCGTAAGTACAGTCTTTGTCTATTTAATGCTTAACTCAGAAATCCGTAAGTACAGTCTTTGTCTATAGTACAGTCTTTGTCTATTTAATGCTTAACTCAGAAATCCGTAAGTACAGTCTTTGTCTATTTAATGCTTAACTCAGAAATCCGTAAGTACAGTCTTTGTCTATTTATTGCTTAACTCAGAAATCTGTAAGTACAGTCTTTGTCTGTAAAATGTAAAGCAAAGACACCATGAAGACATAATATATACATACCTAGAGTCATAACACAGAAACCTTGTAACAACACAAGTATGATCACCCAGATCAGAGGCCCTTTATATGGCACCTAGAAAATCAATCCAAATGAAATACTATCATCACTTTAAAAATTTGTAATTAAAAACTCTTAACGAAAATCTGTGTATATTTCTTTTGTCTTTTTGCTTACCTAACTATACTTTTGAAAGAATCATCAATTAATGATGCTGATTGTGTGATGACGGTTCATGAAGATGACAACTGTAGATCTGAACCAAATGCAACTTTGCATAAATATATTATTCCCATAAGTACAAAGTTCTATTTGAATGAATGTGAGCTTGTGTCTACATATATATCGTTATATTATGTGCTGCAGTGAAACCTTCGAAAAATATGTAATCAAATAAATCAAATCATGGAAATTAAGAATTATCAATTGACAATTAAATCTTTTTGGGTTTACATTTCTTAATTTGAGACATACATGAAAGACAAGTAGAGCGAACACCAGCAAGAGGCCAACCTGCACCATCATCACCAACAATTGGGTCAGCACGTGGGCTAGCATAATCTCAAAAGGAGTCATTCCTGTTAACAAAAACATACTAAGTTGTACTGCTGACGTTAGTGTAAGCTAACATCATTCCTGTCAACAAAAAAACATACTAAGTTGTACTGCTGACATTAGTGTAAGCTAACATCATTCCTGTCACAAAAACATACTAAGTTGTATTGCTGACATTAGTGTAAGCTAACATCATTCCTGTCACAAAAACATACTAAGTTGTACTGCTGACATTAGTGTAAGCTAACACCATTCCTGTCAACAAAAACATACTAAGTTGTACTGCTGACATCATTCTTGTCAACAAAAAAAACATACTAAGTTGTACTGCTGACATTAGTGTAAGCTAACATCATTCCTGTCAACAAAAAACATACTAAGTTGTACTGCTGACATCATTCCTGTCAACAAAAAAACATACTAAGTTGTACTGCTGACATCATTCCTGTCAACAAAAAAACATACTAAGTTGTACTGCTGACATCATTCCTGTCAACAAAAAAACATACTAAGTTGTACTGCTGACATCATTCCTGTCAACAAAAAAACATACTAAGTTGTACTGCTGACATCATTCCTGTCAACAAAAAAACATACTAAGTTGTACTGCTGACATCATTCCTGTCAACAAAAAAACATACTAAGTTGTACTGCTGACATCATTCCTGTCAACAAAAAAACATACTAAGTTGTACTGCTGACATCATTCCTGTCAACAAAAAAACATACTAAGTTGTACTGCTGACATCATTCCTGTCAACAAAAAAACATACTAAGTTGTACTGCTGACATCATTCCTGTCAACAAAAAAACATACTAAGTTGTACTGCTGACATCATTCCTGTCAACAAAAAAACATACTAAGTTGTACTGCTGACATTAGTGTAGTCAAAGATAACATAACTCATGTCTACTCCCTAACACAGAGTTGTTATATTGTTCTCCATATTGTTATTACTACAACTTAAAGCAAATGGCTCAAACACAGAAAATTAATTTTTTCCTAGGTTTTATTGGTGTGGTTTTATCAAAATCTTCAAACAAAAATAATCATATAATTTTCACAGAATTCCTGCAAAAGACTATTATGGTTTTCTCTCTTAATTTTTCAAAAATTTGTTTCTGTTTCATCCTTGAAAAATAGCAAAAAATAGTTGATATATTTACTAGTAATAAAAATTTAAATGAATTTACAGAAGAAATCAAAAATGGGGTAAAACTCTTCATAAACTCATTATGAAAATGACAAATAAAATAACAATCTATGTATTTATAACAATACATAATTAATTTTTTTTAAAGGGTTAGCAGTGTTTGTATATTATCCCACACATATCTAGTAAAACAGTATCATTACTCTGGTCAAACCACCATTAGAATCGGAATTCAAATTCAACCATCAGTTCCTTACCATCCTACATACTATTTATAAACACATAAAGCTCTATAAAGAAGACATGTGAAAGTATAAAAGATCTTTCTTCCCGAATATACTTAATTCTCCTTACTGCTCTTGCCAAAACATTCCCCCGTAAGTGTATTCAGGGGGTGGGCTTATTACTTGATCATGTTGTTAACACTAATATACAACAATGTAAATGTGTGATCTTATTAGCAGGCAAGGGTTGATCACCAAATCAACTCCGCATGTACAATCTGTGTGTATGTAATGCTATTGTACCTGACACCATACTCCTTTCCAGAAGGCCCTCTTTCTTTTCCATTACAAAAGCCAGCGTAGTCAGTCCTGTTGCCATGAAAAATGTTATACTGAAATATCAAAACCACAATAATATTATTACTTATTTTCTACCTTTGCATCAGTATAGGATTTGGTAGAATTTACCTCAAGGAAATAGATCTAGAGTTCAGCTGGTGAAGGTCAATGGGGACAGTCTTAAATAAAGCAGGTTTAGCAGCGTTTACCTGAGTAACATTGATAGAATTTACCTGAGGAAGGTTGACAGGTTTTACCAGAGGAATGTGGACAGATTTCACCTGAGGAATGTTGACAGAGTTTACCTGAGGAATGCTGTCAGATTTTACCTGAGGAATGCTGACAGATTTTACCTGAGGAATGTGGAGCAGATTTTACCTGAGGAATGTTGACAGAGTTTACCTGAGGAATGTTGACAGAGTTTACCTGAGGAATGTTGACAGAGTTTACCTGAGGAATGTTGATGGAGTTTACCTGAGGAATGTTGACAGAGTTTACCTGAAGTGTTTAGCAGATTTTACCTGAGGAATATTGACTGATTTTACTAGTGAACAATTGACAAAGTTTACCAGTGGAAAGAGTACAGAGCTTACAATTTGTTCACAAAGTTTATCTAAATAAGATTGACAGAGTTTCCATTTTTTAGGTTGGAAGTTAGACTGAAAGTGTTTCCTGGGCAATCCTTGATACTCCAGTGGATACAATCAGTTTCACTCTCTGCACACCAGGAGCATGTTAAGTCAAAATTGCAGTTTCTATGTGTGACACCTTGTGGACAAGACAAGAAGACTATTTTGATGAATATCAAACAAATCCCAAGATTGCATAACAATATATTCTAATGGCTTTGAAGTTGGGTGTAGCTCCTTTGTAATTTTCATAAGGAGTGGATCAGCCAGTGATTGGTCAGATTTGTTTTCTTCTGGAACCAATCAAATAGCATCGCTTGTACTTTAACTTTTGTAAATGACATGTTCTAGGGTGCAGAGAGCGAATTTATACATCAAAGTGATTATTACCCCTGGAGTATCATGGATGTTCCTGAGTGAAATTGACAGTGTTTCTTGAGTAATGAAAGAAAGTAATGCTTGGAAAAACATTAAAAAATATTGTTAGTCACTTTTTCTAGGAATTCTATGAAGACTGACTCGGCTTGCTGAAGATGATATACCAGCTGGGTAAAAATTGACGATGGTTGCTGGGGCTGATGCATGTATACCTGGGTAAGGATTGACAGTTTTCTCAGGATAATAAAACACAGTAAAGATTGACAGTTTTTTCAGGATGATATAACAGGGTAAAGATTGACAGTTTTCTCAGGATGATATAACACAGTAAAGATTGACAGTTTTCTCAGGATGATATAACAGGGTAAAGATTGACAGTTTTCTCAGGATGATATAACACAGTAAAGATTGACAGTTTTCTCAGGATGATATAACACAGGGTAAAGATTGACAGTTTTCTCAGGATGATATAACACAGTAAAGATTGACAGTTTTCTCAGGATGATATAACACAGTAAAGATTGACAGTTTTCTCAGGATGATATAACAGGGTAAAGATTGACAGTTTTCTCAGGATGATATAACACAGTAAAGATTGACAGTTTTCTCAGGATGATATAACACAGTAAAGATTGACAGTTTTCTCAGGATGATATAACACAGTAAAGATTGACAGTTTTCTCAGGATGATATAACAGGGTAAAGATTGACAGTTTTCTCAGGATGATATAACACAGTAAAGATTGACAGTTTTCTCAGGATGATACAACACAGTAAAGATTGACAGTTTTCTCAGGATGATATAACACAGTAAAGATTGACAGTTTTCTCAGGATGATATAACAGGGTAAAGATTGACAGTTTTCTCAGGATGATATAACACAGTAAAGATTGACAGTTTTCTCAGGATGATATAACACAGTAAAGATTGACAGTTTTCTCAGGATGATATAACACAGTAAAGATTGACAGTTTTCTCAGGATGATATAACACAGTAAAGATTGACAGTTTTCTCAGGATGATATAACACAGTAAAGATTGACAGTTTTCTCAGGATGATATAACACAGTAAAGATTGACAGTTTTCTCAGGATGATATAACAGGGTAAAGATTGACAGTTTTCTCAGGATGATATAACACAGTAAAGATTGACAGTTTTCTCAGGATGATATAACACAGTAAAGATTGACAGTTTTCTCAGGATGATATAACACAGTAAAGATTGACAGTTTTCTCAGGATGATATAACACAGTAAAGATTGACAGTTTTCTCAGGATGATATAACACAGTAAAGATTGACAGTTTTCTCAGGATGATATAACACAGTAAAGATTGACAGTTTTCTCAGGATGATATAACACAGTAAAGATTGACAGTTTTCTTAGGATGATATAATACAGTAAAGATTGACAGTTTTCTCAAGATGATATAACACAGTAAAGATTGACAGTTTTCTCAGGATGATATAACACAGTAAAGATTGACAGTTTTCTCAGGATGATATAACACAGTAAAGATTGACAGTTTTCTCAGGATGATATAACAGGGTAAAGATTGACAGTTTTCTCAGGATGATATAACACAGTAAAGATTGACAGTTTTCTCAGGATGATATAACACAGTAAAGATTGACAGTTTTCTCAGGATGATATAACACAGTAAAGATTGACAGTTTTCTCAGGATGATATAACACAGTAAAGATTGACAGTTTTCTCAGGATGATATAACACAGTAAAGATTGACAGTTTTCTCAGGATGATATAACAGGGTAAAGATTGACAGTTTTCTCAGGATGATATAACACAGAAAGATTGACAGTTTTCTCAGGAAAGATGATATAACACAGTAAAGATTGACAGTTTTCTCAGGATGATATAACACAGTAAAGATTGACAGTTTTCTCAGGATGATATAACACAGTAAAGATTGACAGTTTTCTCAGGATGATATAACACAGTAAAGATTGACAGTTTTCTCAGGATGATATAACACAGTAAAGATTGACAGTTTTCTCAGGATGATATAACACAGTAAAGATTGACAGTTTTCTCAGGATGATATAACACAGTAAAGATTGACAGTTTTCTCAGGATGATATAACACAGTAAAGATTGACAGTTTTCTCAGGATGATATAACACAGTAAAGATTGACAGTTTTCTCAGGATGATATAACACAGTAAAGATTGACAGTTTTCTCAGGATGATATAACACAGTAAAGATTGACAGTTTTCTCAGGATGATATAACACAGTAAAGATTGACAGTTTTCTCAGGATGATATAACAGGGTAAAGATTGACAGTTTTCTCAGGATGATATAACAGGGTAAAGATTGACAGTTTTCTCAGGATGATATAACACAGTAAAGATTGACAGTTTTCTCAGGATGATATAACACAGTAAAGATTGACAGTTTTCTCAGGATGATATAACACAGTAAAGATTGACAGTTTTCTCAGGATGATATAACACAGTAAAGATTGACAGTTTTCTCAGGATGATATAACACAGTAAAGATTGACAGTTTTCTCAGGATGATATAACACAGTAAAGATTGACAGTTTTCTCAGGATGATACAACACAGTAAAGATTGACAGTTTTCTCAGGATGATATAACAGGGTAAAGATTGACAGTTTTCTCAGGATGATAAAACACAGTAAAGATTGACAGTTTTCTCAGGATGATAAAACACAGTAAAGATTGACAGTATTCTCAGCATGATAAAACACAGTAAAGATTGACAGTTTTCTCAGGATGATATAACACAGTAAAGATTGACAGTTTTCTCAGGATGATATAACACAGTAAAGATTGACAGTTTTCTCAGGATGATATAACACAGTAAAGATTGACAGTTTTCTCAGGATGATATAACACAGTAAAGATTGACAGTTTTCTCAGGATGATATAACACAGTAAAGATTGACAGTTTTCTCAGGATGATATAACACAGTAAAGATTGACAGTTTTCTCAGGATGATATAACACAGTAAAGATTGACAGTTTTCTCAGGATGATATAACACAGTAAAGATTGACAGTTTTCTCAGGATGATATAACACAGTAAAGATTGACAGTTTTCTCAGGATGATATAACACAGTAAAGATTGACAGTTTTCTCAGGATGATATAACACAGTAAAGATTGACAGTTTTCTCAGGATGATATAACACAGTAAAGATTGACAGTTTTCTCAGGATGATATAACACAGTAAAGATTGACAGTTTTCTCAGGATGATATAACACAGTAAAGATTGACAGTTTTCTCAGGATGATATAACACAGTAAAGATTGACAGTTTTCTCAGGATGATATAACACAGTAAAGATTGACAGTTTTCTCAGGGTGATATAACACAGTAAAGATTGACAGTTTTCTCAGGATGATATAACACAGTAAAGATTGACAGTTTTCTCAGGATGATATAACAGGGTAAAGATTGACAGTTTTCTCAGGATGATATAACACAGTAAAGATTGACAGTTTTCTCAGGATGATATAACACAGTAAAGATTGACAGTTTTCTCAGGATGATATAACACAGTAAAGATTGACAGTTTTCTCAGGATGATATAACACAGTAAAGATTGACAGTTTTCTCAGGATGATATAACAGGGTAAAGATTGACAGTTTTCTCAGGATGATATAACACAGTAAAGATTGACAGTTTTCTCAGGATGATATAACACAGACAGTTTTCTCAGGATGATATAACACAGTAAAGATTGACAGTTTTCTCAGGATGATATAACACAGTAAAGATTGACAGTTTTCTCAGGATGATATAACACAGTAAAGATTGACAGTTTTCTCAGGATGATATAACACAGTAAAGATTGACAGTTTTCTCAGGATGATATAACAGGGTAAAGATTGACAGTTTTCTCAGGATGATATAACACAGTAAAGATTGACAGTTTTCTCAGGATGATATAACACAGTAAAGATTGACAGTTTTCTCAGGATGATATAACACAGTAAAGATTGACAGTTTTCTCAGGATGATATAACACAGTAAAGATTGACAGTTTTCTCAGGATGATATAACACAGTAAAGATTGACAGTTTTCTCAGGATGATATAACACAGTAAAGATTGACAGTTTTCTCAGGATGATATAACAGGGTAAAGATTGACAGTTTTCTCAGGATGATATAACACAGTAAAGATTGACAGTTTTCTCAGGATGATATAACACAGTAAAGATTGACAGTTTTCTCAGGATGATATAACACAGTAAAGATTGACAGTTTTCTCAGGATGATATAACACAGTAAAGATTGACAGTTTTCTCAGGATGATATAACACAGTAAAGATTGACAGTTTTCTCAGGATGATATAACACAGTAAAGATTGACAGTTTTCTCAGGATGATATAACACAGTAAAGATTGACAGTTTTCTCAGGATGATATAACACAGTAAAGATTGACAGTTTTCTCAGGATGATATAACACAGTAAAGATTGACAGTTTTCTCAGGATGATATAACACAGTAAAGATTGACAGTTTTCTCAGGATGATACAACACAGTAAAGATTGACAGTTTTCTCAGGATGATATAACAGGGTAAAGATTGACAGTTTTCTCAGGGTGATATAACACAGTAAAGATTGACAGTTTTCTCAGGGTGATATAACACAGTAAAGATTGACAGTTTTCTCAGGATGATATAACACAGTAAAGATTGACAGTTTTCTCAGAATGATATAACACAGTAAAGATTGACAGTTTTCTCAGGATGATATAACACAGTAAAGATTGACAGTTTTCTCAGGATGATATAACACAGTAAAGATTGACAGTTTTCTCAGGATGATATAACACAGTAAAGATTGACAGTTTTCTCAGGATGATATAACACAGTAAAGATTGACAGTTTTCTCAGGATGATATAACACAGTAAAGATTGACAGTTTTCTCAGGATGATATAACACAGTAAAGATTGACAGTTTTCTCAGGATGATATAACACAGTAAAGATTGACAGTTTTCTCAGGATGATATAACACAGTAAAGATTGACAGTTTTCTCAGGATGATATAACAGGGTAAAGATTGACAGTTTTCTCAGGATGATATAACACAGTAAAGATTGACAGTTTTCTCAGGATGATATAACACAGTAAAGATTGACAGTTTTCTCAGGATGATATAACACAGTAAAGATTGACAGTTTTCTCAGGATGATATAACACAGTAAAGATTGACAGTTTTCTCAGGATGATATAACACAGTAAAGATTGACAGTTTTCTCAGGATGATATAACACAGTAAAGATTGACAGTTTTCTCAGGAAAGATTGATATAACACAGTAAAGATTGACAGTTTTCTCAGGATGATATAACACAGTAAAGATTGACAGTTTTCTCAGGATGATATAACACAGTAAAGATTGACAGTTTTCTCAGGATGATATAACACAGTAAAGATTGACAGTTTTCTCAGGATGATATAACACAGTAAAGATTGACAGTTTTCTCAGGATGATATAACACAGTAAAGATTGACAGTTTTCTCAGGATGATATAACACACAGTTTTCTCAAAGATATAACACAGTTGACAGTTTTCTCAGGATGATATAACACAGTAAAGATTGACAGTTTTCTCAGGATGATATAACACAGTAAAGATTGACAGTTTTCTCAGGATGATATAACACAGTAAAGATTGACAGTTTTCTCAGGATGATATAACAGGGTAAAGATTGACAGTTTTCTCAGGATGATAAAACACAGTAAAGATTGACAGTTTTCTCAGGATGATACAACACAGTAAAGATTGACAGTTTTCTCAGGAGGATATAACACAGTAAAGATTGACAGTTTTCTCAGGATGATATAACACAGTAAAGATTGACAGTTTTCTCAGGATGATACAACACAGTAAAGATTGACAGTTTTCTCAGGATGATATAACACAGTAAAGATTGACAGTTTTCTCAGGATGATATAACACAGTAAAGATTGACAGTTTTCTCAGGATGATATAACACAGTAAAGATTGACAGTTTTCTCAGGATGATATAACACAGTAAAGATTGACAGTTTTCTCAGGATGATATAACACAGTAAAGATTGACAGTTTTCTCAGGATGATATAACACAGTAAAGATTGACAGTTTTCTCAGGATGATAAAAACAGTAAAGATTGACAGTTTTCTCTGGATGATATAACACAGTAAAGATTGACAGTTTTCTCAGGATGATATAACACAGTAAAGATTGACAGTTTTCTCAGGATGATATAACACAGTAAAGATTGACAGTTTTCTCAGGATGATATAACACAGTAAAGATTGACAGTTTTCTCAGGATGATATAACACAGTAAAGATTGACAGTTTTCTCAGGATGATATAACACAGTAAAGATTGACAGTTTTCTCAGGATGATATAACACAGTAAAGATTGACAGTTTTCTCAGGATGATATAACACAGTAAAGATTGACAGTTTTCTCAGGATGATATAACACAGTAAAGATTGACAGTTTTCTCAGGATGATATAACACAGTAAAGATTGACAGTTTTCTCAGGATGATATAACACAGTAAAGATTGACAGTTTTCTCAGGATGATATAACACAGTAAAGATTGACAGTTTTCTCAGGAGGATATAACACAGTAAAGATTGACAGTTTTCTCAGGATGATATAACACAGTAAAGATTGACAGTTTTCTCAAAGATTGACAGTTTTCTCAGGATGATATAACACAGTAAAGATTGACAGTTTTCTCAGGATGATATAACACAGTAAAGATTGACAGTTTTCTCAGGATGATATAACACAGTAAAGATTGACAGTTTTCTCAGGATGATATAACACAGTAAAGATTGACAGTTTTCTCAGGATGATATAACACAGTAAAGATTGACAGTTTTCTCAGGATGATATAACACAGTAAAGATTGACAGTTTTCTCAGGATGATATAACACAGTAAAGATTGACAGTTTAACACAGTAAAGATTGACTCAGGATGATATAACACAGTAAAGATTGACAGTTTTCTCAGGATGATATAACACAGTAAAGATTGACAGTTTTCTCAGGATGATATAACACAGTAAAGATTGACAGTTTTCTCAGGATGATATAACACAGTAAAGATTGACAGTTTTCTCAGGATGATATAACACAGTAAAGATTGACAGTTTTCTCAGGATGATATAACAGGGTAAAGATTGACAGTTTTCTCAGGATGATATAACACAGTAAAGATTGACAGTTTTCTCAGGATGATATAACACAGTAAAGATTGACAGTTTTCTCAGGATGATATAACACAGTAAAGATTGACAGTTTTCTCAGGATGATATAACACAGTAAAGATTGACAGTTTTCTCAGGATGATATAACACAGTAAAGATTGACAGTTTTCTCAGGATGATATAACACAGTAAAGATTGACAGTTTTCTCAGGATGATATAACACAGTAAAGATTGACAGTTTTCTCAGGATGATATAACACAGTAAAGATTGACAGTTTTCTCAGGATGATATAACACAGTAAAGATTGACAGTTTTCTCAGGATGATATAACACAGTAAAGATTGACAGTTTTCTCAGGATATATAACACAGTAAAGATTGACAGTTTTCTCAGGATGATATAACACAGTAAAGATTGACAGTTTTCTCAGGATGATATAACACAGTAAAGATTGACAGTTTTCTCAGGATGATATAACACAGTAAAGATTGACAGTTTTCTCAGGATGATATATCACAGTAAAGATTGACAGTTTTCTCAGGATGATATAACACAGTAAAGATTGACAGTTTTCTCAGGATGATATAACACAGTAAAGATTGACAGTTTTCTCAGGATGATATAACAGGGTAAAGATAAAGATTGACAGTTTTCTCAGGATGATATAACAGGGTAAAGATTGACAGTTTTCTCAGGATGATATAACACAGTAAAGATTGACAGTTTTCTCAGGATGATATAACACAGTAAAGATTGACAGTTTTCTCAGGATGATATAACACAGTAAAGATTGACAGTTTTCTCAGGATGATATAACACAGTAAAGATTGACAGTTTTCTCAGGATGATATAACAGGGTAAAGATTGACAGTTTTCTCAGGATGATATAACACAGTAAAGATTGACAGTTTTCTCAGGATGATATAACACAGTAAAGATTGACAGTTTTCTCAGGATGATATAACACAGTAAAGATTGACAGTTTTCTCAGGATGATATAACACAGTAAAGATTGACAGTTTTCTCAGGATGATATAACACAGTAAAGATTGACAGTTTTCTCAGGATGATATAACACAGTAAAGATTGACAGTTTTCTCAGGATGATATAACACAGTAAAGATTGACAGTTTTCTCATATATAACACAGTAAAGATTGACAGTTTTCTCAGGATGATATAACACAGTAAAGATTGACAGTTTTCTCAGGATGATATAACACAGTAAAGATTGACAGTTTTCTCAGGATGATATAACACAGTAAAGATTGACAGTTTTCTCAGGATGATATAACACAGTAAAGATTGACAGTTTTCTCAGGATGATATAACACAGTAAAGATTGACAGTTTTCTCAGGATGATATAACACAGTAAAGATTGACAGTTTTCTCAGGATGATATAACACAGTAAAGATTGACAGTTTTCTCAGGATGATATAACACAGTAAAGATTGACAGTTTTCTCAGGATGATATAACACAGTAAAGATTGACAGTTTTCTCAGGATGATATAACACAGTAAAGATTGACAGTTTTCTCAGGATGATATAACACAGTAAAGATTGACAGTTTTCTCAGGATGATATAACACAGTAAAGATTGACAGTTTTCTCAGGATGATATAACAGGGTAAAGATTGACAGTTTTCTCAGGATGATATAATATAACACAGTAAAGATTGACAGTTTTCTCAGGATGATATAACACAGTAAAGATTGACAGTTTTCTCAGGATGATATAACACAGTAAAGATTGACAGTTTTCTCAGGATGATATAACACAGTAAAGATTGACAGTTTTCTCAGGATGATAAAACACAGTAAAGATTGACAGTTTTCTCAGGATGATATAACACAGTAAAGATTGACAGTTTTCTCAGGATGATATAACACAGTAAAGATTGACAGTTTTCTCAGGATGATATAACACAGTAAAGATTGACAGTTTTCTAAGGATGATATAAGACAGTAAAGATTGACAGTTTTCTCATGATGTGAAAACTGGGTAAAGATTGACAGTTTTCTCAGGATGATATAACACAGTAAAGATTGACAGTTTTCTCAGGATGATATAACACAGTAAAGATTGACAGTTTTCTCAGGATGATATAACACAGTAAAGATTGACAGTTTTCTCAGGATGATATAACACAGTAAAGATTGACAGTTTTCTCAGGATGATATAACACAGTAAAGATTGACAGATTTCTCAGGATGATATAACACAGTAAAGATTGACAGTTTTCTCAGGATGATATAACACAGTAAAGATTGACAGTTTTCTCAGGATGATATAACACAGTAAAGATTGACAGTTTTCTCAGGATGATATAACAGGGTAAAGATTGACAGTTTTCTCAGGATGATATAACACAGTAAAGATTGACAGTTTTCTCAGGATGATATAACACAGTAAAGATTGACAGTTTTCTCAGGATGATATAACACAGTAAAGATTGACAGTTTTCTCAGGATGATATAACACAGTAAAGATTGACAGTTTTCTCAGGATGATATAACACAGTAAAGATTGACAGTTTTCTCAGGATGATATAACACAGTAAAGATTGACAGTTTTCTCAGGATGATATAACACAGTAAAGATTGACAGTTTTCTCAGGATGATATAACACAGTAAAGATTGACAGTTTTCTCAGGATGATATAACACAGTAAAGATTGACAGTTTTCTCAGGATGATATAACACAGTAAAGATTGACAGTTTTCTCAGGATGATATAACACAGTAAAGATTGACAGTTTTCTCAGGATGATATAACACAGTAAAGATTGACAGTTTTCTCAGGATGATATAACACAGTAAAGATTGACAGTTTTCTCAGGATGATATAACACAGTAAAGATTGACAGTTTTCTCAGGATGATATAACACAGTAAAGATTGACAGTTTTCTCAGGATGATATAACACAGTAAAGATTGACAGTTTTCTCAGGATGATATAACACAGTAAAGATTGACAGTTTTCTCAGGATGATATAACACAGTAAAGATTGACAGTTTTCTCAGGATGATATAACACAGTAAAGATTGACAGTTTTCTCAGGATGATACAACACAGTAAAGATTGACAGTTTTCTCAGGATGATATAACACAGTAAAGATTGACAGTTTTCTCAGGATGATATAACACAGTAAAGATTGACAGTTTTCTCAGGATGATATAACACAGTAAAGATTGACAGTTTTCTCAGGATGATATAACACAGTAAAGATTGACAGTTTTCTCAGGATGATATAACACAGTAAAGATTGACAGTTTTCTCAGGATGATATAACACAGTAAAGATTGACAGTTTTCTCAGGATGATATAACACAGTAAAGATTGACAGTTTTCTCAGGATGATATAACACAGTAAAGATTGACAGTTTTCTCAGGATGATATAACACAGTAAAGATTGACAGTTTTCTCAGGATGATATAACACAGTAAAGATTGACAGTTTTCTCAGGATGATATAACACAGTAAAGATTGACAGTTTTCTCAGGATGATATAACACAGTAAAGATTGACAGTTTTCTCAGGATGATATAACACAGTAAAGATTGACAGTTTTCTCAGGATGATATAACACAGTAAAGATTGACAGTTTTCTCAGGATGATATAACACAGTAAAGATTGACAGTTTTCTCAGGATGATATAACAGGGTAAAGATTGACAGTTTTCTCAGGATGATATAACACAGTAAAGATTGACAGTTTTCTCAGGATGATATAACACAGTAAAGATTGACAGTTTTCTCAGGATGATATAACACAGTAAAGATTGACAGTTTTCTCAGGATGATATAACACAGTAAAGATTGACAGTTTTCTCAGGATGATATAACACAGTAAAGATTGACAGTTTTCTCAGGATGATATAACACAGTAAAGATTGACAGTTTTCTCAGGATGATATAACACAGTAAAGATTGACAGTTTTCTCAGGATGATATAACACAGTAAAGATTGACAGTTTTCTCAGGATGATATAACACAGTAAAGATTGACAGTTTTCTCAGGATGATATAACACAGTAAAGATTGACAGTTTTCTCAGGATGATATAACACAGTATTGACAGTTTTCTCAGATATGACAGTAAAGATTTCTCAGGATGATATAACACAGTAAAGATTGACAGTTGATATAACACAGTAAAGATTGACAGTTTTCTTGATAAACACAGTAAAGAGATGATATAACAGGGTAAAGATTGACAGTTTTCTCAGGATGATATAACACAGTTTTCTCAGTAAAGATTGACAGTTTTCTCAGGATGATATAACACAGTAAAGATTGACAGTTTTCTCAGGATGATATAACACAGTAAAGATTGACAGTTTTCTCAGGATGATATAACACAGTAAAGATTGACAGTTTTCTCAGGATGATATAACACAGTAAAGATTGACAGTTTTCTCAGGATGATATAACACAGTAAAGATTGACAGTTTTCTCAGGATGATATAACACAGTAAAGATTGACAGTTTTCTCAGGATGATATAACACAGTAAAGATTGACAGTTTTCTCAGGATGATATAACACAGTAAAGATTGACAGTTTTCTCAGGATGATATAACACAGTAAAGATTGACAGTTTTCTCAGGATGATATAACACAGTAAAGATTGACAGTTTTCTCAGGATGATATAACAGGGTAAAGATTGACAGTTTTCTCAGGATGATATAACACAGTAAAGATTGACAGTTTTCTCAGGATGATATAACAGGGTAAAGATTGACAGTTTTCTCAGGATGATATAACACAGTAAAGATTGACAGTTTTCTCAGGATGATATAACACAGTAAAGATTGACAGTTTTCTCAGGATGATATAACAGGGTAAAGATTGACAGTTTTCTCAGGATGATATAACACAGTAAAGATTGACAGTTTTCTCAGGATGATATAACACAGTAAAGATTGACAGTTTTCTCAGGATGATATAACACAGTAAAGATTGACAGTTTTCTCAGGATGATATAACACAGTAAAGATTGACAGTTTTCTCAGGATGATATAACACAGTAAAGATTGACAGTTTTCTCAGGATGATATAACACAGTAAAGATTGACAGTTTTCTCAGGATGATATAACAGGGTAAAGATTGACAGTTTTCTCAGGATGATATAACAGGGTAAAGATTGACAGTTTTCTCAGGATGATATAACACAGTAAAGATTGACAGTTTTCTCAGGATGATATAACAGGGTAAAGATTAACAGTTTTCTCAGGATGATATAACACAGTAAAGATTGACAGTTTTCTCAGGATGATATAACAGGGTAAAGATTGACAGTTTTCTCAGGATGATATAACACAGTAAAGATTGACAGTTTTCTCAGGATGATATAACACAGTAAAGATTGACAGTTTTCTTGATATAACACAGTAAAGATTGACAGTTTTCTCAGGATGATATAACAGGGTAAAGATTGACAGTTTTCTCAGGATGATATAACACAGTAAAGATTGACAGTTTTCTCAGGATGATATAACAGGGTAAAGATTGACAGTTTTCTCAGGATGATATAACACAGTAAAGATTGACAGTTTTCTCAGGATGATATAACACAGTAAAGATTGACAGTTTTCTCAGGATGATATAACAGGGTAAAGATTGACAGCTTTTTCAGGATGATATAACACAGTAAAGATTGACAGTTTTCTCAGGATGATATAACACAGTAAAGATTGACAGTTTACTCAGGATGATATAACACAGTAAAGATTGACAGTTTACTCAGGATGATATAACAGGGTAAAGATTGACAGCTTTTTCAGGATGATATAACACAGTAAAGATTGACAGTTCTTTCTGAGGTAGGTACATGATTTACCTGAGAATGATTCCTGGTGCCATAAAGTTTGTGAAGCTGGGATCTAGTGTGCCATATATTGGCTCTTCCAACTGAAAGTAGAGTAAAAATAATTTAACTCTAAAAATAGACAGGCAAAGGGAAACAACTGAATGTCAATTCCAGCTCCTGAGGTGCATAATCTTACATATTTTCAGCCTACATTAAAAATCCACTTCACATTGAAAGTATTGTTTTTTATTTTTCATGACTGACTGTTCACTAGATAAAAGCGTCCATCTTTATATTAAGAGTTTCCTTAGTTTTTTGGTATTTTAACATTTTTTTATTACCTTGACTGGTAGCTGTGCAAGGTCTGGATTCTGACCTATCATAGACAATAATAACCTGGAAAAATTTTCAAAGGCAAGGGTGACTTTTTCCTGTAGCATCACAGCTATCTGTTGATCTAAAATACAAAACAGAAGGACAGGATCACAATCTTCTGTATATGTACACGTCATTACACTAGAACTGTACTTATCTGACGATACATGTGGTAATATACTGATCACTCTTTCATAGTAAAACTGCATTTATACCTTTAACACCAATATTGATATCTATAACCAGCCATCCATGTTTGGAATCAGTCTTACTGTGTAATAAATAAAGTATTATTTGTATAAAATCTTATTTGAAGACATGTCATTAAATCAATCATCTTTATTATTTTTTTACCATTTCTATTTTTTATTTCTCATTTTGTTTTTTTGTTTTTACATAAGAAACAAATAAACAAAATAAAGCCACCCTCAGATTATCAATACATGATTCATACTTGGGCGAAACTTTCTTCTTTTCAATTTTAAAAAACAGGCCAACTTTTCATTCAGTTCATTAAGAGTTTTTTAGTATTAGGTAAAGCTAATTTAAATACCAGGTAGTATGTTTCATGTATATACGGTCATATATATATATATTATAGCAAAGCAGACACAAAAATCAAAAGTTGGAAATAAGTATATCGTATTTTATTTATTTAGAGAGAAAGAAAATGTACATATATATACTAGATAAAACTATATAAATATTAATCTACTCATTCTGACACTCAGTCTGATATTAAGGCAATTTTCATTTGTGTAAAAAAAAAAAAACGAGAAAAAAAAAGAAGATCACATAAGTGTTAAAATTTGATATGTTCAACATCCAACTTTAACTGTGCATTTTCCACAGAAAAAGTATGTTGTATAATGTTTGTAACAACTAAATTTGGGATAAAGTTTCAGATCTGACTTAAGCAAGGAATACTACATGATAGCATTTATAAATAATCATTTTTTAAAGGAATTCTGAAATGAGGAATATGCAGAGGAAATTTAAACTCACTT
This sequence comes from Ylistrum balloti, assembly GCF_031769215.1. Lineage (NCBI taxonomy): Eukaryota > Metazoa > Mollusca > Bivalvia > Pectinida > Pectinidae > Ylistrum > Ylistrum balloti. Next base: position 189,982 of record NW_026782642.1, on the reverse strand, counting down.
GTCATATCTAGGTAGAGTTTGATTGTACTGCCTTCCAGGGTACTGTTATTTATAGCAGAACCGTTGCTGAAACTGTAAGTGAAGACATTAATATAACCACAAACAACAGCATATAAATCTTAAATGAGTATCCATTTCATATGAAATTTCATGTTTGTGAGATTTGGCGAACAAAACTTTAAACTTATCAGGAAATCACAGTTAAGATACTTTTTATGACTTATACTTTAATAGCTTTTGACATGAAATGGTGCAGTGCAAAATCAAAGAAAGGCTCGACTTTGTTGCACCAGTTTCAATTCATGCTGCTTGAATGTCGTCGTCCCAATGACACCACAATCAATTTCTGACTGGTGCAGTCAATGAAAACTGCCCCTGGGTATATATACACTAGTGATATAATCCCTGGATAATAGGCAGCTTATGTGATGAAAAAGAAGAAGTAAAAAGTATATGAAAAATGTATCAGTTTGAGAGTTTCTCTATCCGAGTATAGTAATATGTTAGAAATGGATTTCAATGCATTGATCTTTAATATGAAGTGGAAATTAGTTTGCTTTGTTTTGTGTTTACATAGATTTTTGTCCTTTTAACAACCACACCAGGACAAGTGTCGAGAACGAAACCAAAAGTATTTTTCTACCCAGAGTTATCCCATCCCTAGCAACCACTGGATATATACTGAAGTATATAAGAATATATTATTCCCTGGGGCTTTTATCCTTACCGTGTAATCAGATCTACTGTAAAGTTTTCTCCTATAGTCATCAGGCCCCAGGCTTTACCGTCTTTCACACAATCCCGAGCTGATTCTATATCACTGAACATCACCTATAAATATTTGATTACATTTCACAAACAAATGTAAGACTTCTTTCAAATTACAAAAAAATTAATTATTATTTTGAATAAATGGAGTTTCATATGAGAATATTTTTCCCTAAGATATCAAAAGCATTACAAATGTTCTCTCCGATTTTGAAAGCCATTGCCAGGGGACTTAAAGACATGGTTTAAATTAAAGGCAAAGAGAGGATGCTTGTTGCCTCAAGAAAAAATGGAAAAACACTAAAAGACATGTAAATTGGCATAAGGAGAAAGAGCAAAAATAAGACTAAAAATTGGTCATCAGACACACTATTTTAACACAATAGGTTTAAGAAATTCAAAGTGTTGTTAAGTCATATATATTTGTGGGACTTAATTCGTAATATTTAAAAATAAAGCCACTATTTCATAGATATTCAATTTCTTGAATAAATCTATAAAAATGTACTTATACTAGTAATGACAGTTCATGGACATATGAACACAATGATTCAGTGTACCCACATAATTGATAAAAAACAACCACAATGATAAATTGTGTTACAGAATTACACAAATTTTAAATAAAAAACAACCTATTATTCACCATATGTTTTCAATACATAAATGCTATGCATTGTTGGCATGGCAATATTCAATGTTACAATGACATCACATTTTCTTCCTTTTTACTTTATTTAATCAGTTGTGATAATAGGGTGAATTTACCTTTCTCCTTCTCTTACGTCTATATCAGATATCATACCTTATCTATAGTGTTGTTGTCGAGAGACTGGATAAAAAGATGGCTGAATCCTAGTGCCGATGTCTCATTATTAAAAATGGCCACCTTCAGATTATACGGGTCTCCTCCGATACACAAACAGAACAGGACAATCTGTATTGATGGTAATATAAACTCAAACAGAAGGAACCTAGAATTAAAACAAAGTTTACAGCTGACTCATTTTAGTATCAACTCAAACAGACAGAACCTAGAGCAAAAACAAAGATTCATTTTAGTATAACCTCAAACAGACGGGACATAGAGTTAAAACAAAGTTTACAACAAAGACTCATTTTAGTATAACCTCAAACAGACGGAACCTAGAGTTAAAACAAAGTTTACAACAAAGACTCATTTTGGTATAAACTCAAACAGATGAAACCCTGTGTAAAATTGAGGTATACAACAAAGACTCATTTTGGTATAAACTCACACAGATGAAACCCTGTGTAAAATTGAGGTATACAACAAAGACTCATTTTGGTATAAACTCAAACAGATGAAACCCTGTGTAAAATTGAGGTATACAACAAAGAATCATTTTAAAATTGGGTATACAACAAAGATAATCAACTCAAACAGATGAAACCCTGTGTAAAATTGAGGTATACAACAAAGACTCATTTTGGTATAAACTCAAACAGATGAAACCCTGTGTAAAATTGAGGTATACAACAAAGACTCATTTTGGTATAAACTCAAACAGATGAAACCCTGTGTAAAATTGAGGTATACAACAAAGACTCATTTTATTATCCTAATGGTTAACAAAATATTGACAATTATTGATGAATTTCTTTCTACGTGAACTCACCCAATATTCCGCTTCATCAATGTTAAGTTTTTCAGAAACTGAGCGACAATGTTTTTGCCACTAGGAAGGCCACAGTTACACCTTCTGGCTGAATGTGGCTCCACATCTTTGTCTGTTTTAAAGTATATACAAAGTCTCTTACTGTTAAAAAAGAACTTCAACATTCAAAAATTTCACTTTCAGAGGTTGGTCATTTTAAAACGAGAACAAATTCAAATTATACATCAATTCTGCGTTTGAGTTTAATGTGATATTTCTTTATTTAAAACACTAAAATTAAAACATTTCCAACATTTAGCAAAACCAATCGGGAAATGAGCTGTGAATTATAACTGTAATCTGTGAAGTCAAACATCAGCAGAAATACCGCTCAAACACAAGGCACACTTGCCATCTTTCTTTAACAAAAAGTGGAAAAAAACTAATGGCTGATTTGAATTTAACTCCACTATTCCCACAAATCTGATTGGATTATAACAAAAAATTGATATGCATACATATATGATCTATATGAATGTCTTCGCTGAATGCCACGCTGTTAGCATTGTTAGCCAGAAGTGGAGTTCTCTCCCCTACCCCGGTAGATCCTGTCTGCATCACATGAACCTATATACAAAAACAACATGATTACATATATGAAAGACAGGTATTTGAACCAATGTGAAAAAGAAGAAATTCATTCCAGCAAGCAACTTGTTAACATTCATGACTGCCAGGATTTCATCACTGAGATAAAGATTTTAAACACATATGACTCCCTAAGGAAGCAGTACATGAGTTTGTCCGTGTGACCTTGGATAATACTTTTGCTCATTAGATTACCACATTATAAAGGTTTTAATAAAAATTTCAAAAATAAATCTTTGCTAAAATTGGTCATGTCATGATGAAGTGGATAATGTGAGGTATCATATGCTTCAGAACAATGTCTATGCAATCTATTGGAGGTAACTGTTTGGACAGTCTCGAATCTGTGTCTTCACACCAAAAACCAGCTTTACAGGAAGTGAAATTTTCAAAGTGTTTGCATGTGGTCATGTTCTGAAGGATTTCTAAGTTGGAATTTGCTGAAATGTAAGTAATTTGTTACCATGGCATTGTTGTTAATTTTAAGACATTTGTTCAGAAATTATTTTCTTATAAGATTGTAGTGTTAGTTGGAATTTGCAGTATTTTTGAATTTTTGAGTTGGTAACCATGGCAATAACATGTCAGAAATCAAAGGAAATTGTTTATTTACACAATTTCTATTTCTCTACTACAATGTAAATGTTATGTAGTTTACAAATATATATATATATATAGATGTAAGGATATATTTTTATAACCAAACTGCAATATCTGTAAATCACAAACATAATCAATGATTTTAGGAAAAATGCAAATTAACTGTTTCCTGCTACATAAACCATGAAAGAAGGACAAAAATATTCTTTTGTCCTGAAGATGAAACACCGTTATCCAAGCATGCTTGTTGTCACATAGTTATTTGAGACTTTGGGTAAGAAAGAAGGATTAATTTGAAGATTTCAAATTACTGGACTCCAGTGACCTTGAAAGTGGATGCAGTTCTAACCATTAAACAAAATATGAAGCCTTCCCAAATATGCCATTTGCCATATACAAGTTTTGTGACTCGGGGATTTTATGATAATTACGAAGAAATTGTTTGAAGATTTTAAAAAAATGTTGACCCCTGTGACCTTGCAAGCCCTTTATATCATGATTGAGGGGCTACGAGAAGTTCACACAGGACTGTCGGACATTACAACCAGACATGAACTCACTTGACTTTTTGACATTTACCTGTATGCTAAAAGTCAGCTTTGTTCTTGATGTCATAAGAAACTATTAAGGACAAAGTTAAAAAAAAAAGTTAAAAAGTCTCACCTTTCTAACATCATCACTTTCATCCATATTGTCATTTTGGCAAAGTTTCAGGAAAACAGCTTCCAGACTCTGCAAGAGGAGAAAACAGGATGCCATAAGTCCATGGTATAAAAATATTAAAAAGAATTCATGGCTCTGTACCCAGTAAGGAGGGATCTTTTTCAAGGTGGCGGAGGATGATGACCACTAAATTCTGTTTAGGCTACAAAGTCTCTTGTTTATGAACACAATCTAATCAGGACAAGTACCACGCTAAATTCAGAAATACTTATAGTTAGTGTTTATAGCTTCTAACAATGGTAGAAGAATTTCCCATCATTTAAGACCTATCCATAATCAAATTTAGTCTGATTTTTGGAATCTGTCTAATTTTTTTCTGTCAAAGTTGCTACGTATTTTTCGAGGATCAGTTCCTAACGTAAACAAAATTGTTTACCCTTTTTTTGTAAATAGCAAACAACATCAGAACAATATAACTTCAGAGCATATGTGATAAGTGTGTCTCCCTCACAATTAAAATAAACGTTAGACTGCTTAAATATATTCATACAAGTAAAAGCTCAAGACAAAATACTTCATAGCCAAATTCATCAGTTTGTCAAACTCTGTGAAAGGTTCACAATTATTTATGACTTGAACTGCAAAAACAAGTATTGTAATGTAAATTTGGAGGAATTCTGAGTTTGATCTGGTACTTGTGATAGCAAATTTTAATTCTAAAAATCCAAGATGGTCTCCTGTCAGCCATTTTATTTTAGTATACAAATCAAGAAAAAAGAAATAAACATGCATAATTAGCTAGGGATCAAGGAAAACCTACATATGAAATCTAGAAATGATCCTTCCAGCACCCCTCAAGAAACAAAGATACAATGTAACAACAAATATGTAAGAATGGACGATAGAACAGACTAGCAATGTCAGAAGATGATAGTACACCATCTAAGGATAGGATCAAACTTCTTACTGGATCGTTTAATTAACTGATTGAAACAACACAAAATGCACTTTTTCTGAACAGTTTGCTGGCTGAAAGGATATCAGCACCTAGGTTTCCTTACATCAATGTGATGATTTTGTATCAAAGTGTTTGGTTCCTCCTCTGCCAACAAACGACCTCCTCTCATCAATCCTACCTAAAATGGAAACAAAATCTCGCATGAAAGGATAACTCTAGATCAGAGATCTTATTCATAATTAAATCTTAATTGGTATTTACAAATGGCTGTACAGATTTAAATTCACACAGTAAAAATAAGACTCCTAACTGAGTGAGAGAGAACCAACATTCCAATTGTCTTCAGTAAGTTGGATCAGAAATCAAAGATAGACCCCCAACAGTTTTCAATAGAGCCCTATCAAGCTCAAACAAGGAATCAAGACGTTGATTCTCAATCTTCTATGTCACTTAAATATACACAGGCAATAAGCACCATTTTACATAAATCTTGAGCCATCTACACAGGATCTAACATCACTAAACAACATTTCTAGTTCACAGTTAAAACCTTTATATTGTATACTGGTACATATACCCCTGGCTGTTAATAGGATGTTAAACAAACAATGAACTAAACCAGCACATACCGTGTTGGCCTGTCTTGCCTCCTCTATGTAATGGGTGGTGATGATTATTGTTGTCTTTAAGCCATCGTGTCCAGCTATTTTTACCAAATGTTCCCAAATCCTAATAAAGTAAATAGAATCAGTTAAGAATATGTTATTTTTCATAAGACTTTGTGACACTGTGGGAACATACAGACAAGCCTGTCTAATGAGGCCACTCCATAGAAAAGTGACCTTTGTACACAGGTGGCCTTAATGTAGAGGTCCACTTACAATGAATTGCATTACAGAGGAAACCAAAACAGCAGTCTTTATACACAGGTGGCCTTAATGTAGAGGTTCAATTACAATGAATTTCGTTACAGAGGAAACCAAAACAGCAGTCTTTATACACAGTAACATTTGAATTGCATTACACAGGGAACCAAAATTGTAACATTTAAACAGAGGTGGCCTTTGTATAGAGGTTCAATTACTATGAATTGCATTACACAAGGAATCAAAAAGTGACCTTTATACACAGGTAGACTTTATGACAATTTTTACAGTATTTGCCCCTCCTCCATGACAGAAACTTGCAGCAGTCTATGTAAGAACAGATCAATGGTTACAGTTTAAGACAACATTAATAGGTTCATACTACAAATACAGTGTCTATGAGAACAATTACCATAATAAATGTTGTTGTGAGAACACCTGTTAACTGTTACAGATATCATGAGAACAACTTCTAATGTAAAAAGTAATATAATATCTGTGAAAGCCTTTTAAACAGATAACTGTGTAGTGTATTTCTTGTATCAATAGTGCTTTGCCTGTCTCTATAATTACCTTTCTCTTAGAAGAGGATCCACACCCACTGTTGGTTCATCTAGAATCAGAAGTTCTGGCTCATGTAAAAGTGCGACTGCAAATGACACACGCCTTTTCTGTCCTCCACTGTTTAACAGAAATGCTAACTATTGAAATTTAAGCTTAAAATGGAACTTTAAATATCAGAAAATCTACATATTCCTTTTGATAAAATTAATCTTTATATAAATAATGTTTTATATATAGTGTACATACATGTAATGTAAGATTCTCATGATTACAAAAACAATATGATAATGTCATTACCATGACACTCCATGCATAATGTTCTGGTAAAATTTATCAATACATTCTTAACAGAAAGATAGTAAGCTAAAATAACGAAACCAAAGATACACAGAAAGAGATTGGCATGATAAAGAGGGGATTTCCCCGAGGACACAACGATAGAAAAGGGAAAGATATATATTCTTAGCAGTGAAAAGAGAACATTAAAATGGGAGGATTATTCTGGGAGGAATAATAGGAAAGGAGCAAAGAGAACGGGATAAAGCATGGAGTATGTTGGAGCAGGGTTTATAAGGACAGATAATGACACATGGAGACTAACCTTATCTAACTGCAAAAACACCCTCTCCTCTTCCTTCTTGTCCACAATTTAGCCCCCCACTTCTTCCTCCCTGCCCATAAATGAGCCCCCCTCCCCTTCCTCCCTGCCCACAAATAAGCCCCCCTCCCCTTCCTCCTTGCCCATAAATAAGCCCCACCTCCTCTTTCTCCCTGCCCATAAATAAGTCCCCCTCCTCTTCCTCTTTGCCCATAATTAAGCCCCCCTCCCCTTCCTCCCTGCCCACAAATAAGCCCCCTCCCCGTCCTCCCTGCCCACAAATAAGCCCCCCCTCCCCTTCCTCCCTGCCCATAAATAAGCCCCACCTCCTCTTTCTCCCTGCCCACAAATAAGCCCCCTCCCCGTCCTCCCTGCCCATAAATAAGCCCCCTTTTCCATTTTAGCTGATTACTAAAATAGTAACCTAAAACTAGATCACAAACTATCCCTCTGAAATCTTTAATACTATCTGGTAACTTTTTTTCTATAAGACAGGGTTGGTGGGGGTGGGGGAGGGTGTAGAGGAGGGGGCTTATTTGATATAGTATGTAACTACCTTAGTGAATCCACTATCCTGCCCTGATCAGGAAGAGTGAGAAACTGAAGGAGAAATATAATCCTGTCATTTATCTGATCTTTTGTCATTCCATGGATACGACCAAAGTAGAAAAGCGTCTCTCTGATGGTCATCTTGTTGAACAAGGCCATTTCCTGTCAAAACAAAACTCAGCATAGAAATATGTCATGTCTGTAATCATATATATTAACCCAATAGTCAATCAAACTTCCAGCATAAAGTGTAATAGTTAGAGAGACATATGAGTGTCATTCCAGGATATGAACACCTGACTGCCAAACTAGGAATACCATAAAGTTGATTATTTTCCTGTGTCAAATTTTTCTCAACTTTCTTTTAAAGCCATAAAATTATATTCCTTCAAATCAAACATCTTGTTATCTGGATTTAACAGTACATTACATACACACTTGTTTCATTATTTGATGAATTAAATTTTCCCAATCATGTTAATGTACCGCAAAATAGTGAAAATCCCCCCCTCCACCAAAAAAACAAAAAACAAAAAACAAAAAAAAAACAAAAAACAAAAAAACCCCACCTTAACTGTAATTCATCTTACCAAGTTGTAGGTATGAAAGATACATCAGAGTGGTCTAGACATGTCATACTTACTTGTGGCATGTATCCCACCAGACGCCCAAGTATCCCATGTCCTCTTATCCCCTGGTTTTCCCCTAGAACCACAAGGTTACCACTATCTACAGAGAGTCTGCCAACAATACATCGCAGCAAGGTTGTCTTCCCACATCCACTCGGTCCCAGCAAACCATATCTGTAAATACAATGAATAAGGTGACTCATTTAGAAACAACAATCCTTCAATCCTGTATACAGCTAGGTCTCCTGTCTGTAAAATTTCAATTTAAACTTTGATAAAAGTGACCATACACATTTCAAAACATTTTAACAGTAATACTATGAAAGTGGGAAAAGGTTATTCATTTAAACTAACTTGATAGCCTCTGATCCTGCCATGCTTAAACTTTATTCAGAACACTTTGTTCTAAGATCTGAACACATTTGGCAGCTGTAACCAAAAGTAGGTCAAGGTCATTCATTTGACAGCTAAAGCCATTCATTCATTAACAGTCTTCACCTATGGAAGCTAATAGACAAATACCAAGATCATGAGTTTCTTGTTTATAATGCGATAGTTTTAAAAAAAGTCTAGGATTCCAATATATGAATCCCAAAAATCACAGAGTATATGCAACTTCCTAGAGACCTAACCTTTTCCTTATTCTCAACATGCATCACTTACATGAAGACCTTGACCTTTCTCGGTTTCAATATATGCCATCGAGACAAACTTACCTTTAAATATTCTCAACAAACACAGCTTACAAGAAAAAGTTAGCCTTTCCTCATTCTCAACATAAAACACCTGCATGGGGACCTTGACCTTCCTATCCAAATTCTCAACAAACACCATCTACGAGAAGACTTGATTTTTCCTTATTTTCATTCACATACTTTACTTTCGATGATACCTTCATATACACTGAAGTCGTAACTACTATTAGATATCAACACTTACATAGTTCCCCTCCGTACAGTAACAGCTAGGTTTTGGAGAACCGGGTCCTCCTTTTTTCCATAGCGCTTACACAATCCCCTTGCCCAGACAGCATATTCTTGTGACCGAGTGGTGCCTCGCCCAGTCATAACCTGACAGGATGAAGAAATTGATACAAATATGTTTACAGTAGAAAAATGACATGCTCAAACATTTTATAGAAATGAGATAAAACTATTTATCACAAAGGGAGAGAATAGGGTGAAGCAGCATTACTACTTAATGAAGGTGAATTACTAAGTCAATGTGATGATACTTTACAGTTGCTTTAAATTCTATTAATTGACAACTGGGCCATTTAAGGATGTGTGTGGTTTAGGTGGTGAAGGCAAGCCAGAGTTCTTAGAGGAAACCCACAAACCTGCAGCCAGCACCAGACTGTCCCAACGTAAGCCTCAATCCCATACCCCAGAGGTAGAGGGTTTGTGATAAAGATGGTTAGGTGATTTAACCACTGTGATGATACAGTTGACCTTGTTACCTCGATTTTCTTGAACTCAAAGACCCCTTTTAATTCACAGTATTTCTGTCCCAGCTAAACTTTTTAACAAATATTCAATCTCGCTTAAATCAAATACTTCGATAACTCAAAGTTTTCCAACAGTCTCCCTTACTTTGAAATATTGAAGTTCAACTGTATATGTTGTCAGGTGCCACCATTTGTTTTTTGTTATAGTATGGAAGGATTTAAATGAAGTCAAACAAAAAATATTTCCTGTTTGTGATAACCATGCATATACCTACCTAGCCTAATATCTCCTGTCTACCTTCAGGGCTCTCACACACCATTTTGGGACTGGGGCCTGGGGCCCTTGGAATTGAGAAAAATAGCTGTGTTTTCCTTAGAATTGGGAAAACATGGGGTCTAAATTAGGAAAAAAAAAGATACTATTTTGCATTGGGAATCCGGCCCCAAATCTGGCAGATCAAGAGCCCTGACCTTTAACCTTTTTATAACAATTTTCAATGAAGTACTGTTGAAAGTCAAGATTCCTCTCCAATATACACCTTATAAAATTATTTGTTAAAATCAATTTTTGCCTACCTACCTTTATAGCTGCTTATTCCAATTTTTTTGAAACATGTTACAGGGAAAATTATATCTTTTTTTGGACCTAGAGACATTTACATCTTATAAGGGAAGGTAATTTATGAATTGGGAAGGCAATCAGCTTGTCTTGAAGGCTGTTAATATCTACCAACATTTTCATTTTTCACCTAAACGAGTTATACATCATGACTGATATTGGGTAGGGGTATAACAAAATAGAATTGAATTTACCGAAATGGGGAGAAATTGTGACTTTAATAGGCTTTGTTTGCTGAGAGCCAACATAGCACTACCTTCATTGTTGATATATGTAATAGCAGTTTATATGTCAAACAATTCTAAAACTAGTATTTCAAATGTTGAAAGTCAGAATGCCTTCAGACCTTTAACTTTACTTCCTCAAACGTAAATGAAACTTCGCACTTACTAATTAAGTCACTCACTATAAAATAGGGAGATATCATGTCCTAGATATTTACACTTCCCTATTAAAACTGGACCTTAAACTCGTGATCTAGAGTTCAATGGACGTGCATAAACCTACCTTCAGCAGCCTTGCAATATGTTTTAATGAGTCAATTTATCTTGATTTTAGATGAATTAATTAAATTTTGGCTTGGACTGGTCTATGGTGATCTTTTATACATAAAAACGACGATGACCTCGTTACTCGGAGCGTAAAGTCTGACTCTTAATTGAAGTGATTACGTAACTGTTGAACTAACAAAGCTAGCCTAGTGTTTATTGTTACGTAGCACTGCGTTTGCAGATCCCGTGCAAAGTACCCTCCAAGAACCATAATAAATTACTGACCTGGATCATCTCAGTGAGAATTTTGTTTTCTCCAGTCTGATTGTTTTTGCTGTTGTTATTGTTGTGTATAGGACATCCGGAATAAACAGATAAACCCGGTTAAGCCTACAGGATGTTGTTTTATCATGTCTAATCTTAAAACCGTATGGGTTGTAATATCCGTAATTTAAGTTCCCGATAGTAATTTCCAGCTTTCCCGACCTTCGTGGTAAGTACTTATATGTCATTGTCGATTCGATGTTCAAATGCTCGAATTCCATATAACGGAATAAATTTTGATAAATGAAGGAAAACACATAACACGGAATGTTAAGAACGGCAGTTTAAAGAATAAATAAATTGAACGGACGTTTTGTTTGTCGTCATGTTTTTTTAATCATATTTCTACAAATATGCGTGTTTGATGGCCAACACAATTCCGTTTGCCTTTGGAGAACTATACACTATTTTATTCGACATGTGATATTAGAACATCAGAGGCGGAACAATAATGTATGCTTGTATGCTTAAACATACACTCGAATTCCATTGAGATATATTTGCCCTACTTTTTTAACCTTATTGCGCCCCTAGACCCCCTAAACCGGGGCTGCGCCCTTGGATCCTCTCTTGAAAGCATACTCTCTTAAAAATGTTTTGCTACGCCACTGAACATATCATCTACGGAGCAGAATATGTTTAACACTTTGTCCCGAAATGTGTGTATATATATATATATGTATATTTACTTACTGTTTTGTGGAAATCCCTTGGTTCCCGCCATATCCTCGTTTTATCTCGCTTAAATAGCAGAAGTCAAGTAAAACAAATCAGTTTCACCAAGAGATATTGACGATTCACGAAAAAAGGCAAGGTTCAATTTCATCTAATGAACAGTTACATTTACCCAATATCCGTCATCTGTCAACTTCGTATTGATGTCGATACGATTTTGTACAAAGTTATCTTAAGTACCCGAGGGTGAAGGGGTCACACCTAGGTCACAAGAGCAGAATTAGTAGAAACATTTGAAATCCTTTTGACCAAATTTGGCCATAAGCATTCTTGCGGGAAGGTGATTCCATTTTGCGAAAAAAAACGCGAGTTCTTTTCTTGGCGCTTATTGCCTGAGGGATAGGGCCCAAAGAAATAAATTCCAACAATTCTCTTCATTTTTTTTATTTTAACCATTTGTTGGAGTTTTGTACAAAAAGTCTGAAGCATTCGCAGGCGAAAGAAACGCATTTTTGTATAAAGATGTTGGTCTGACCACATCAGGGCATAGGGTTGAGGCACAGAAGAGGGTTATCTTTAAAGTACTTCTGATGAGACGATAGGGATATTTTTTTAACCAATTATGAAATAAAACTTTCACGGGAGCATGAGGGTTCATTTTGTATAAGCAGACGTAAGCCAAATCGGTTAAGGCGTCTAACCGTCTTAATCACAAACCCTCCACCTTGAGATATGGATCGCAGGTTCGAAGCAGTCGTCACGTACTGGTAGACAAATGCTGGTGGGTTTTCTTCGGAATCTCAGTCTTTTCGCCACAACCCAAACCTGGCACCTCTTAAATTACACCCGACTGTTGATAGGACGTAAAGCATCAATAAAACAAATCCGAGATATTTTCGGCCATATCCAATTGAAATCAGTATGATCTACTGGAAGAGTTGTCAAAATACAAAACAAGATTCCCGTAAGTCATCTTCGACACTCCAGTGGTTACGATCACTCTCGCTCTCGGCACCCCTGGAACATGTCACGGCAAAATCGAAGACACCAGCGAAGTAATTTGATTATTTCCAAGAGAAAAATCTGACCAATCATATGCGTTTCTTTTGTAAAATAAAAAAGAAGCGACACCAAACTTCAAAGTCATTACAACTTACCGTTGTGCGACACCGAAATTGGTTTGATGTACATTAAAAGGATAAAGCCAGTCTTTTCGTCCTGTCCGCAAAGTGTCGCACAAGGAACCTTCAATTTTGCCATGACATGTTCCAGGGGTGCAGAGAGAAAAAAAAAGTGATCGTAACCCCTGGAGTGTCGAGGGTGCTCATAAGTGAGTCGTTACGTTCTGATTAATCAGATGACAGCATTTATTGATTTAAGCATATTTTTATTGCATATAATTATCAGTAAGATTGGACGCAATAATTACAACTTATGTAAAGCCTTTCCAATCATGTTAATACACACACATTATATTTACAAGGTGGTAGTAGGATGTAGAATTATAAACATATAAGAGAGAGAGAGAGAGAGAGAGAGAGAGAGAGAAAGGTGTAAAACACGAGCTATATACTTTGTATATATGTAGACCATGTATCTGCTCCTTCTCCATGCAAGCGCAACATGTGATACTCTGTCCACGTGCCTAAACTCTCTACTTGTCAATGTTCATCACTTCCCGCGATGTGAATCCTGCCCCCTTGTCATTCGTTGCTTTCTGTGGAATATTCTTCTCAACTTGAAGGCGCAGGTACATGGTACACATATACCAACACATATCTGTTAATTATATCAATTTTAGACACATTAATATCGCATTTCTTTCGTATAAATATCGGTGATATCGATCACAATTACTAATAGTATAGAATATATACATGGATTCTGAGAAGTGAAGAAGAGCGGGATAGAGAAATTCGAGAATGTGTCTGTTAGAATCTGTTTATTTCGTGGAAATAATGCCGAATATGCAATACTATAGTTTGGTTTTCTTGTCCAGACAGAATAGGAATAGGAGTCATTTATTATTCAAATGTCTTCTAGTAGTATTATCAAACCATGAGTTACGGAGGTATGATATGCTGTTTACTACAGAAGTGGAATGCATCTTTCAAAACTCAAAAATACCTTTTTATCAAAATTGAATCTGACTTTGTTATCTGTGTGTATGACAGACCCATAATCATATTTGCGAAAACATGCCATGATTTGTCCGTTGAAAGGTATGAAGTCATAATCGATAACATTTAGCCGTTTGGAAAGTTTATGATGTAAATCTGTACACGACAAGGTTATAAACTTTAAAGTGATTGAAAGATGTCACTATTATAAGTTCATTAAGATCACCAAAACTCTTTATATCATATACAATCTATTAGTGAACGATGAACTATGTTTTAAAATAATTTATGGACGATATCATAGTTCATGTTTAATGGTTCTCGAAGGCTTCGTAACCATGACTTCTCCAACTGACGAACAATATATCTAGATACTTCTTCACGTCGCTGCGCAGTGGGGTTGATAAAATATATACGATATTTCCCCCATTTTTTCGTGAACTAAGGTTAGGTCTGTCTTGTCACGTTCTACATGTCTAGTACATGTGTAATTTATGCATCCAGTGCTACGTATCAAATATACATCAGATGATTTCATTCCTGTTTGAAATTCGATTGCTCACATTTCATATGGTGAAGCACACACATTTGTTTAAAAAAAGTCCATGCCGAAATTGCTATTTGAATATTTATGTTGTACAGCTTATTCAGTTCACTAGATCTACCTCCTAATCGTTGAGAACGTGTGTATTGGTGACCTACTTAAAAAGCCCATTTCTTTGCATTATCTGAACATGCGGTAAATTATTGTATACTCACCGATCATGTTCGATTTAAGCCTGAACGGTGATAAAGCGGAAAGTTTTATTGTGAGATTTTCACTGACTGTCTACTGAATAGGTTTATTTCTACAGATATAGTGTTTGACAGAGAAAATACTTGTGTAGAGTAACATGATGTCAATGTTAATGAAACCAAGGATAATATTTTACGTACTGACCAGTATTGATAAGCAGCCGAGTTTTCTAATTGAGACAAAGACTTGCACATTGTATACAGATAATTAGTTACCTAATTGCCTTATTTTTTTTTAATATAAAGGTACATCGAACCCTAAATTTAGTCATTGTTAAACCATATACAGAGGTAAGCCTTTTCCTACATTAGCTAATATTTTACAGTTTCTAATTTGCATTATTTGTGTCGGCCATTTGAAAATCCTCTTACGTGATTTTCAAACTTTGAATTCTTACAGACAGTGACGAGTCACAAGCACGGGTCATATGACAACGGTGTAAGAAAAGAGTGGAAAATAAAACACAGAAAGAAAGGACAGAAAAATAGAAACGAAATTACCGAAAAATCACATTCCACACATTTAAACAAACAATGTTTATTTAAACACACACACACATATTAAACCACATCTTAATATTTAAACAAACAATATTCCACACATTAATGTTTAAACGGACATTATTCCACACATTAATGTTTAAACGGACATTATTCCACACATTAATGTTTAAACGGACATTATTCCACACATTAATGTTTAAACGGACATTATTCCACACATTAATGTTTAAACAAACAATATTCCACACATTAATGTTTAAACGGACATCATTCCGCACATTAATGTTTAAACAAACAATATTCCAACATTAATGTTTAAACCTGATTGGTAAGTTTGATTGGATGACACGGTTACACATTAATGTTTTTAAAGCACGTTATTCAACCTGATTGGTAAGTTTGATTGGATGACACGGTTAACGTTCAGCGGAACGACGCTTCACGCTCTCTTCTTTCATTTGTAATAGCATATCAAATTTCCATTTATTTTTTTAACTTCCTGTCACATTTAGCCCAGAACTGCACCGAAAACAATGTATTCTTCAATACAAGAACTTTTTGATTGTTGTAAAAATGTAAAATAAACTAGTGCTGGTTGTATTTAGTAAGTTCCATCTTCGCCAGGTATTATCAAAGAAGATAAAATCGATAAAGCTCGCGTTTGTCTGTTACTTTCAATAAATTACTTGCTAGAATCAAAGAAATATATGAAAAAAAACATTGGTTGTGTAACGTGTGTTTCCATACTGATATCTAATGCAGTTCCTTTCGGCATGTATTTTGTTTGTTGTGTTAAACATTATGATTCACCATTTCTGTTGTGTTTATTTGTGCATTTCCCTCAGAGTTATCTTTTTTACCGTATGTATAGCCGTGTCGTGCTACAATAAACTTTGATATTAACGCGGCCGCAGTGTAAAAAATCACCAACAGCACACTCTCTCCCAGGAGCAGCAACACGTACCAGATATCTCTCAAGTTTTCCATCATACTGCCTAGTATTACGGGATTTATTGCTACTAAAGAGGTTATCACGAAGTAAACGAGCGCAGAAATTTTCCCAGTGACAGGTGTAACAATTTCATCAATCCAGGACAACACACTCGCCAGTATTGCCGACCTTCCGTATCCGAATCCAATAGCACAAATATATATTCCGACAGTTGATGTATGCAGTGTGCTTACGTATAATCCCACGAAGGACAGCATTGTTATTAAAGCATGGACGCCAGTGAGTGTCATAGGGTTGATAAACTGTATTATAACTACAGAAAATAACCGTCCGACCACTACTGAGAAACCGCACACTGATGTCAATACAGCCCCTCGGGATTTCGTCCATTTTAGATAAATCACACAAAATGTAGTCAGAAATCCTACAAACGCTTCCTCGATACTGGAAATCAATGCTGCAATGCAAATCATCATTCCTAATGCTGAAAACTTCAATGCTATCGGAAGTTGTCTGGTTTCGTATTTCTTGGAAATGACACTTAATCCATGTGAAACGTTTTGAATTTTCCTCTCAAAGCTTATATAGAAGGCCATGAAAGCTAAAGAGGTTAAGACACTGAAGATTGTTATAAACATAAAAGATAGGTAAAGTTGGGTATTTCCACGTGTGTGATAGTAAGTCGATTCTGGAATATCCTTGGATATGTTATACTGTTCACTGTCAAAGCAGTCCAAAGTCGATGCAGTTGTGTCATTCAATTTACCGACACACAAATGCATATCTGATTGGTTTCCTATGAATTTAGAAGATACCGGATAGGAAAGGAAACCAGCTGCAATAAGTGGACCTACAGCGGAACCTACCGCATACATGAGCAGCATTCCCTGCATGTAAGGTCGGCCATCTTTCCCCCACATGCCTTGCAGGTCCCCAACGGTAACTGAAACATCACAATTATTCCATACCAATTTTAGTCATAACCTTTTGAATCGTGATCCAACACATATCATTAGCAAAACAAACAGTTTACCAAGAATTCACAAAACACAGGATTTAATCTACATAAAGACTTACATCTACATAGATGTTCCTGTGATTATAGATATAATAAGCGTTACGGATCTATTGGGATCTATTTAACCTGAGAATAAATCAAATTTACCAGAGTGTTAATACTACACTATCAGTTACAACAGGACACATGCTTGGTCGTTTCCTAATACCATAACTTTACAAGTGAGTAATACATATATAAATAAATAGACAACAATAAATAAAGGTTCGACCGTAGTCGTTTGATGCCAAATGTTGACCAGAGTGATCTTAGCGCCAACATTGTTTGGCCTTTGTTTGCTCTTTGCAAGTAGGACCTATACTCTCATTTCTATTCTCTTTTTTTTCATCTTAGTGATAAGAAATTTGAGCATTCAAAATTAAGAAATAGCGATAACAAACTTGCAAAGTCAAAATCCAAGATGGCCACTTGTCGGCCTGTTTGTTCTTAGTTTTTTATCAGAACAAAATCGAATGGGCAAAACTAGAGCAATGGGAATCTACATATGGAATTTAAGAAAGATCCATCCAGAAATTGTAATCGTCTCATTCGACATACTATCCTCTGATAAAGAATAGGAAAAGTGTCGCTCACCATTTTAATGATAAGATATGAATACACACAATTGGGCTTCAATCACAAAATGTCGTCATTGTAATAGCAAAAAGTAGGGATATGAGAAGAAAAAAGAAATAAATATAGGAAAAAAATTACCCGAGTTTGCTACTCCAAGGCTGAACCCAAAAATGGAAAAGACGAATAGCATCAGCCAATAGAACGAACACCAAGGTATTGCTAAGGTTGTGATGGTCAGCAAGACATTCCCTCCTATTACTGTAAAAGTCCTTCTTGCTTTGTAGTAAATGATCCCTCCGACACAGATTCCAACCATGTATCCTGTGAACACTGCCGTTATGAATGCGGAACCCTCCTCTAGACCCACTCTGCTGATGATCTGGAAGTCTATCAGTGAGGGTCCTAATTGGCTTTTGGCAAACCCCTGAAAAAATATCTGTCGGTTTGAATTAAGGCAAAAATATCATTTCACAATGAATATGTTTGTAATGTGCGAGTTTAAATTTAAAGTGGAAAAATAATGACCTGGCCTACTTTTACCGTTTCAGTTATGATGTCATGTTTTCATGCATGGGTGAATTCTTGCTTTTATATTAGGATGTTATAAATCAATGTCATTAAAACACAATTCTTAACACTTATTTCGCCATAAAATGTAACATACCTCTGTAATGGACACCTTTCTTTTATAATTTCATACACCGCCACGTTGGCCAATCAAGAGTGATATTACAAAAAGACGTCTATGTTTATAGTTATGGGATGATACATGCATGTAACATAAAATATGACCAATGAAAAAGGCTTGTTTCATTGAGGATTTAATTACATCAAATGGTCAGCGTTGCATCTTTATATGCAAAGTTTGGTCCATCAAAAAAATTAACTAGTTTTATATGTACAAAATAGCACAAAAAATCAAGGCATCGAGTTTCAAAATGGACTTGATGCTTTTCATTGAAAAAACAGTCAGGTAAAACCGTTTTAAATAACGTCACATGTGTCACGTCGGTATTGATGACGCCAGTACACAGAATAAAACCACGTGATGCGATAAAAAGTAATTACTCCAGGAGGATTTGTACTTACTATAGTGAACATGGCCAAGTACAAACAAGCAGTTCTAATGATTTTTTCGCGGTATACTTTGTCCTTTTTATATCTGATGGCGGGATTTGTAAATGATCCGAAGTGACAGCAGATGCCACAATGATGTACTTCACCAGAATCCATAGATCGGGTATCATTGTTGTTCATAACTTCTTGTCCAGGCATAATCGATGCTGTAAAATATAGACTCAAATATACAAATGTCAACAAATATGTCGACAGATGATAGACGAGTATAAAAAGTAAGGCCTCTTTCAGAATGTTTATCTGGCTGCAACCACAATGTTTACCAAATATGTCAACAGATCAATAAAAAATATTGAGAACGAGGCTGCAATACCTCAACGTTTACCGAATATGTCAACAGATAAATAAACAATATTGAGAACGAGGCTGCAATACCACAATGTTTACAAAATATGTCAACAGATCAATAAAGAATATTGAGAACGAGGCTGCCATACCACAATGTTTACCAAATATGTCAACAGATCAATAAACAATATTGAGAACGAGGCTGCAATACCACAATGTTTACCAAATATGTCAACAGATAAATTACGAGTATTGAGAACGAGGCTGCAATACACACAATGTTCACCAAATATATATTAATATATTAATTATGAGATTTGAGAACGAGGCTGCAACCACAAAGTTGACCAAATATACGAACAGATATATAACAAGTATTTAGAGAACAAGATATAGAATGACAATGATTACAAAATACGGATCCGAGAGGTTTCATGTTGCCAGCAAACGATAAGATAATGATAATGAAAATAAATCCTTAAATGCTATATGGTACTTTCATCTTTTTTTTTTTTTTACGTTTATAAGTCATCAAGCTGAAGTGAATATCATTTTTTGATTTGTTGATATTTGAAATGAAGCAGAAAAAAAGTATAGAAATAGTTCTACTTATTTTTCTTTTTCATCGTTTTCATTGTATGTTGCGTTAATCACTTTATTTGTGTCATAATACAAAACTTTCAAATCTTCGCTGAATAGCATGGAACAAAACAGATGTATTTCTTCCATTAACCACCAAACTATATTTACTTTTCACTTTATTTGATGGTGTCAAATCTTTGCTCCTTTATTCCATACATGAACAAGCGAAAAATAAGAACACCTAGAAAAATCAGACTTTGCAGCATTTGTTTTGTTGAGGTCTACATATTGCAATAGGAAAAAGTCATTGTTATTGCTGTTTACTCTTTCTCCGTTTTGTTTTCTTTATAAGATTCGCGTATCTTTTAAATGCTTTAATTAAGAAATATTTGAAAATAGAAAAAAAAATAATAATAAAGACATACTTACCAGATATTGCAACTTGTCTTTATCGTGAGTCCGGAGTGAAAGGTGAGTTGTATCAATGATACTTGTTTTTCATATGCAGTCATGGCAGTGAATATCTAATGCATACTCTAAAGATGATAGGGATGGTTCTGTTTATGGTCATACATAAATTAAACGGCCGGGTCAAATAACGTCACAAATATTCTTGATTTTAGTATCATACGTAACAATAGCGTTAGAGAGATATGGTCCAATTTGCTCCATATTTGATAAGGACAACCAGCGGTTAGTTTAAATTTTAAAGTATGAATTGAACAAAATTGCGAATATTCACTAAAAGTTCCAGCTATAGATTTGATGACACAGGTAAAATGAATATTCATTGAGCATCAATGTTGTCTTGGAAGTCCTTATTTCGTTATTTTTGTCACTGTCAACGATTTGAATTATGCACTAGTCACCAGTTCATTCAAACTTTGAGTAACTAAAACCATTATTGAGTCTCTCTCTACCTTTTCTATGGAATTTAAGCAACTAAAGATAGATGTAGCAAATAACACATACACGATAATGATTTAAAGATTACCTATGTGTACATAACTATTCAACATCTTATTCTGTTTTAATCAAAGGGCATTATGTCGGAAAATGTAATATAAAATCATATATCTTTGAGGGGCTCAATTTTCGTGGTTTCTAAAGAAATATACGCAATTGAATAGTTCCTGATAAAGATATAGGATTAAATACAGTAGAGCCACAGAATGAACCCAACTGTATCATACATCTGTTTTAAAAATGCTATCTCGTGTTTTCTACAAAATTATGGCTCAATAAGTGTACCTATAATCACTTTGAAACTCCATACAAATATCAAGTATGGAAAGACCCCATGCAGTGTTGAATTTCTCGGCATTCTAAAAAAAGATGGCCACCATGGGGAGATAACTCAAAAAAGAGGAACATCATGTTATTTCTACACAATTTGGTACTTGTGGGTTTTAAGGCATAAGGAACTAATATACTCCCTCATTTTTTCCAGAGAACAAAATTCCAAATTCATGTACATTAAATCAACTTGTCAATTTAAGTATGAAACTTAAGTTGTACATAGATACAAATTAACAAAATCATCTCTTTCGGACCTTTCACTATTATTTCACATGGGGGGAGGGGGCATTCATGTCTTACAGATATTTTCTAGTTTTAATTTCTGAAGTTAAATTCTCAATTGCCTAAAATATCTTACTATATAATAAATACGTCGTAAATTGCCAAAACACACATTTCTCAGTCTATAATAATTTCTGATTTGCATCATAACAATTTTTCCCCAGATCAATGCTTTATCACCTTAACACAGATTACTTTATCTACTAAATGATCTCGTAATGGTTTCTGAAGTGCATCCAAAGTGAGCTTCCTCTGGCCAAAGCTTCCTACAGAGTATGATGAATACCACATTTTCAGTTCTGCTTCTGAATATATTGATGATTTATGTTCTGAGTCTGTTGGAAATTTACTGGTTCTAGGAACATCTCTTTTGATACATTGAAGTAGTAGTCGGTTAGCTTTTCTAAACATATTAGTACAGATGTGTTATATGATACCACCATCCTTTGTTTGTAACTTCTATAATACACATATTATGCCCCAAGCAAGTTTGATGGTAGCCAGAAGTTTTCACCAATCCTACATT
The DNA here is from genome assembly GCF_031769215.1 of Ylistrum balloti. Lineage (NCBI taxonomy): Eukaryota > Metazoa > Mollusca > Bivalvia > Pectinida > Pectinidae > Ylistrum > Ylistrum balloti. Next base: position 167,846 of record NW_026782642.1, on the reverse strand, counting down.
AATTTCTGTTATTTTTTTGTTTCCCCACATAAGACATACTTTAAAATCATTAGTCAAAGGGGATTTATTATCATGATTTCATGGGTACCTCATTTTGTGTATTCATATTTCTACTAAATATTGAAGTGAGTACAAGTAGATTTATTAAACTGTGTTTATCCACAAAATCAAGTGTCCACAATTTTGTTTTCCAAAACCCACAACAATATATATTACAATAACTAAATGTGAGGTTAAAGTTTTGCATCTTTGTGATTCTACCTATGACTAGGCATTGTCTCCACGTAATTAGGCTAGCATAACCAAAGTGATTTACCAAATATTGATATTGATATATGTCCTATTTCAGTCTTTTGTAGCAATTGTAAACTCTTCTCTTTTTAACAATATTAGGAATATTTTTCCAATTTCATTAAAAAAGAAAATCCAATTTTCCCAACCAATATCCAAGTAAAGCCACTGATTTTTGTTTTTCACTTTATTTAATGAAAGTAAGAATTACCCTGCATAAGATTTGATGTGCTTGATGGATTTTGTCTCCCATTGATTGTGATGAATACACCATTTTCAGTTCTGCTTCTGAACATAATGATGATTCTTGTTCTGATGTCATTAATGGGATCAAAATAATCAACATAATGATTAATAGGTTCTGAAAATGTACAAACATATACTAATTGGAACTTATGAAAATGATTGAAATAAATACAGTAATTTTCCAAATATTGATATTGATAAATGTCTTATTTCAGTCTTTTGTAGCAATGATAAACTATTCTCTTTTTAAAAATGAGGAAAATATTAGGAATATTTTTGCAAGTTTTATATAAAAAAAAAAACAAACAAACAGATTTCCAATTTTCCCAACCAATATCTAAGTACAGCCACTGAGTTTTTATTTTTACTTTATTTAATGAAATTAAGAATTATCCTGCATAAGATTTGATGTGCTTGATGGATTTTGTCTCCCATTGATTGTGATGAATACACCATTTTCAGTTCTGCTTCTGAACATAATGATGATTCTTGTTCTGATGTCATTAATGGGATCAAAATAATCAACATAATGATTAATAAGTTCTGAAAATGTACAAACATATACTAATTGGAACTTATGAAAATGATTGAAATAAATACAGTAATTTTCCAAACATTGATATTGATAAATGTCTTATTTCAGTCTTTTGTAGCAATGGTAAACTCTTCTCTTTTTAAAAATGAGAAAAATATTAGGAATATTTTTCCAATTTTATTAAAAAACAAATTGATTGAAATAAATACAGACAATAGTTATCTTTGATTTTCTCACTTCAACATCAAAGCACCTTTGTTTGGAATTTCCTCCCAAACATAAAAAAAAGATCCTATGAATCCTGGAATAAAAAACAGAGATACAGTTTTATGTATTTCTGAGGCTTACCATACAGTTGTATTGTTAATATTGTTGATAATTAGACTACAACACAACATCCTGTTGGACTGCATTATGAAAATAAATAAGAAAACCTTAGTTATGATCAGTCCACAAGGGGAAGATGAAAACATCGATATCATAATCACGGTGATTGATGTAAGGGAGATAATCCTACAGATATGATGAACACAACATTTCAGTTCTGCTTCTGATGGTTTTGATGATGCTTGTTCTGATGTAGGATGATTTATTTAAGGAAAAAGAAACCAGATGTCATAAAATATTCTCTATGATTGAAGTAATCTAACAAATTTGTAAACATATCCTAGCTACAGAATCATTCATTTTTGGTTTATTCAAGACCATTAAACTGTTTCAATACTTTAAGCCCTGTGCTTTAAAGTCATTTTGTTAGGACTATCTTTCCAACATAGACAACCTTAACAAATTCTGGGTGTAGAAATAGAGAAGAAATTTGATGTATTCCTAATATAAGCTATATTGATAATTGTTAAAAAATTGTAATATGTTAGGAATAGGAATTTTATGTATTTGTTTTTCATGTTGGTTTGAAATAACTATAGGTTAATCTGCACTGATGAAAATACGAACATGTTTAACAAAAATCAAAAGATAAACTATGACGCGTTTTAGCCAATCCTACAGATATGATGAACACAACATTTCAGTTCTGCTTCTGATGGCTTTGATGATGCTTGTTCTGAAGTAGGATGATTTATTTAAAGAAGGCTTCAGGTCATAAATAGTCCTCTATTTTGATTTTTAATATGACATAATCTATAACACATTGATTGTATTACCGTTATTATTCTTTGTAGGAAATATTTGTTTGATGTAGCAAACATAGACGGATTTTTGTTCAAGTAGAGCAAAATTCACAACTTTGTGAAAAAGACTATTTTTGATTAGATTTATAAAGTTTTTTTTCAGAGGAAGCACCTTGACAGTCCATATGAAATCAATTTGATGGATGAATTAACATTGAAAGGAGTTACCCAGTATTATGCTTTTGTTCAAGAGAAACAGAAGGTTCACTGTCTCAATACACTGTTCTCAAAGGTAAGTGAACCAAGTAGGAAAATGATGCCATTTGTAGATTAATGGATTTATTTCAATTGATTTTGTTCTCTGATTTTAGTTGAAATCTTCGTACCATTAGCGTTTGGTTCCTTTTGATTCCATTAGAAATCAACTCTTAATAGCAAGTGTCCTTTAGCAGGTTCAGATGAAGAACATGTCATCAGTGCAGCCCCTAATTTGCAGTTTTGCAGGGAAATGCTCAGATTTTTCCAATATTGATTGAAAAAAGACAAATTCAAACTTGCATCAGCTCAGACTTACATTTTTAAGTCACCTGAGACAAGGTCTTATGGTGACCTATTCTAATACCCTTATTCGGCATTGTGCATCTGTAAATAATTTAACACTATCAAGTTCTCAAAAACCTGATCCAATTTCAATGAAATTTTGCAGAAACCTTTCCTGTCTAAGATGAACCAAAATTGTGAATTATACAGTCCCCATACCCCAGGGGCCTGAGGGGCATGGCCAAAAGGGGTCAGATTGACTCATATTTCAAAAATCTTCTTCTCAAAGACCCACGTACTCTTCATGTATGAAAGCATCTTTAGGTGCTTTGCCAAAACTCTGAATTTCATGGCCCCAGGGTCTCACATTTCCCCTTGGGAGGGGTAATGTTTAATATAGTTTATAAAGGAAAACTAAATTTTTGAGCGTAATTTGTATATTTCCATTGAAAATATTTCAAACTTGGTTAGAATTATAGGTGAAGGATGACAGGTTTATGGTATGCCCATTTTGATCCTGAGTGACCCTCAGTTGCAGATAGGCAGGTCGAAGAGAGGGTTTGCTTTGGGTATTGTAGAATGGGCAATATAGGAAAACTAAGTTTTTAGCAGAATTTGTTTTATTTCCATTGGATATATTTCAAACTTGGTGGGTCAAATTGACTTTAATTTCAAAAAATCTTCTCCTCAAGACTCAGATATGGTAAAATCAAATACTCTTTGCATGGAAGCATTGTAAGTTGATTAAATTATCAAAATGAGTCTCACATTTCTTCATGGGGGATAGGGACTGTATAACTTTGTAGGAATGATCAATATATGTTGACAGTTTTGATAGAATGCATGTATTGACACTGTCTATATTCAGTGCCACAATTTCTGTTTCATGACATTTGATAACTCTCCTTTATATTTAATATTGCTTATCTGAGGTGACCGTCATGGCTGATAGGCCTCTTGTATATCATATCATATGTTGACCTCCACAATTAGGTAATATTTATACCAGCGCCAGGTAAAGCTGGAGTTTCACACAAAGTGTCCTTCTTTATACCGCAGATAAGATGATTTTAAGTACTTCGCTAAAACCAACTGTTAAATTTGCTGTTCTGTTTGTTTTTAGTTACAAATCAACCAATCTATCATCTTCTGTAACTCAACAAATCGTGTAGAACTTCTCGCCAAAAAGATCACAGAACTTGGCTATTCATGTTTCTACATCCATGCAAAGATGAACCAGCAACATAGAAACCGTGTGTTTCATGACTTCAGACAAGGACTCTGTAGGAATCTTGTGTGTTCAGGTAAGATCACGGCCTCTGTACAAATAGTAGTCCATGGGGACCTCTCAGGAATCCTGTAGTTATTCTGAAGTCTTTTGTATAAAGTTTGCATGCTAAACTGCAACCAATGCAGATTGTAAGAAGTTTGGTGAAAGTATATATAGCATGTTGGTATGTTTGCGTGGTTTTTTTTTTTTTTATTGAACAAAAGTAAATAATTTTTGGTACCCCAGAATGGATGTTAGTTATAAAAAATTCTTGCTGCTCTTTGTAGCTCATGTTTTTTCCAGATTAGAATTAGGGTCAAGTGAGGATCTTGATCACTTAAATGTTTACAAAAAAAGTTTTAAGGATATTTAACTTTTAAAGGAATATTGTCTCCACTGTTGATCTTATTTAGGCAATACATAATCTTGTGTTAGCCAAAATTTTCAGTTCCAGTTGATTTCATAACTCCTTAAAAGTAAATAATTCTATAATATGATATTACTTTCAGATTTGTTCACAAGAGGAATTGACATCCAAGCTGTGAACGTTGTCATAAACTTTGATTTCCCCAAACATTCAGAGACATATCTCCACAGGATAGGTAGATCTGGTCGATATGGCCACCTCGGAGTCGCAATCAACCTCATTACTTATGATGACAGGTATGTAGCACTTTAATTTGGTTTCTAATTATACATTTTACTGCATTTATATATCTTGGATGTAAAAGTTATATATCATGTGGGTTCCCTCTTGACACTGTTGATGATTTAAAGCTTTTCTTTCCATGGCTCCTTATTTGATGATTTATGTATCCCATTTACAGCTTGTTGTTTCCCTTTGCACAGATGATGGTATGAAGGATTCCTTTCCATCACTGTATAATTGTATTGTTTATCTATGAATTGTCTAGGTGTCCGCTCAGTGTTCCTTCAGTTGAGTCTTCGTCTGATACTATTGTTCATGAAGTTCTATTAAATTGGTTCTGTTTTTTGCAGTGTTTGTTAAATACAATAGTTTGATTTTCTTGAAATGTTCCAGTCTGTAAGTAGATCACATGTTATTTGATGTGTTTGTAGGTTTTCATTACACAGAATCGAGAGTGAGCTGGGCACGGAGATCAAACCAATCCCCAAAAATATAGACAAATCCTTATACGTGGCAGAGTTCCACCAGGAGAGGGATGATGAAGATGAGGCCCCACACAACTCCCATGGGGCAAAGGGCGGACAGTGATCTGTTACGTCAGCAACATTTCTCCAGGTCATAAACATGCTTTGAACTGTGGTACAGACAGCAGTGTATTCCTGGCAGATAAATTATTTGTTTAAGACTTAGTACTTTTACTTTGAGCTGGTAGTATCTGGTCAGCTTCTCGATAATGGATCAATATTGCTGTGGCAAGTCAGGTCTTTCTAGAGGTGTTAGACCAGTCTCATCTTACCATTGGAGGACGTACAGTGATTGTTGCCAAACGAGTATACATCAGATGTGAGGGTGGCCTACAAGACAGAAGTAGGAACAATGCCTCTCAACCATGCTGGATTCCTTCCTTATATCTATACATAATTGTGTGCATAATGAGGATCATATTTTTGTCCAAAAGAGTAGTGCTCATTTCAATATGTCTATACAGCAGAAATTTTGGATTGCTTATCAAGATGAATAAGTGCTCCCAGGAAATTTTTTATATGAAATGTTCTCAATGTTTTGTTTGGAAATATCTTTACTAGACCGAAAATGTGGTTACAATTATTTCATTCAAAGAAGAAATGAACCTCAGACAAAAAAATCAAAATAAGTTATTAAATGCTAATCCTTGTTGGAGGAGGAAAGAATTTAATTGATATAAAAAAAACAGGATTTCTAAAGGCAAGATTAATGTTAGATAATCAGTCATGATGTATCAAAATTAATTTAATTGAAGAGAATTTTGAATTGTGACGATAAAGGAATAATTTTAATCCTGCAGCTGAGTTTGAAAATAAAAAAAATGTTCTGTAATATAAATTGAAAGGCACATATTGTCTAAAGACCGATTAGCTTGCTGCTGGCTGTACTTGACCAGTCAGACATAGAGACAAAATCCTGAGGATGTACGTAATGTTGGTGATATATAATAACTGTTAGAATTTTGTACAGTTTCAGGCAGGTCTGTCTTTAACTGCCTGTTATATCATATCAACGTTTGTCCATATAGGACATTTGTTTTTACTAAGTGAACATTTTGTCGGTGATATAGCTATCTAGAACCCCATCCACAACTACCAACTCATCACTACCATTGTAACCATGAGTGTGAATGTACAAGGGAGCAGAGAGTGAGGGAAACAGAGACCTGTGATTGTAAGTTTGTGGTATTTTGACTGCTTTTTTATTAATGTGTCGGAGTATAGAAATTATTCTGTTTACGGTATGAACTAACCAAACTTCCTAATCAAAAGGGAACAAAGATAATGTCTTGAAAACATAGTAAATCAGAGTATTGACAGGAATTTTTCATATTCGGCAATAAGTTGGAAGCGCTGTATTAAGAAATAATTGTGAAATCACTTTTTTCCTTCAGTATATTTTTCATAAACTACTCGACTGAAATGATGTGCCAAAATTTGCTAAAATCAAGGTTTTGTAATGCTCCAATCAAGCTATTCCCTATTAGTTTCTGTATACTAAATGAAATATCCATTTTTTTTTTCTTGAGATTTCAAACAATTTTGTGAGTGTAAAGAACATTTTTTAAAATGAATTAACAGTACATATTATCAAGATATGTTGTTTACAGATGAATAAGATCAAAGATTTATTTTAGAAATATTTGAACAGAATTAAGTCAGATTTTTCGTGGAAAATTCTCCACAAAATTTGGTGCATTATATTATAGCCAGCACTTCACAAGAGAATGTTGCAGATTTTTAAGAAGAACGTTTTTCTCTCCAAATAGCATGGTGTAATCTAAGTATTGTTATTGAATTGAAAGTGATTTTTTTCATCATTTTTTCCCTCTTTTTTATTTATTTTATTTTTTTGTCAACATCAGTGATGTCAAAATCTTTATTATTTATTTATTTCTCAGACATAGATGATATACTTAGACATGCCTGCAACTGATTTGATGATTTTCGTTCTCAGATAAGTATCTTTTAGATCTACACAGTTAAGATTAGAATCAGTTTCATAGAAATATCAACAAAATGATTTTCTTGTGAAAATAAGAATAATGGCTCAATATGTTAATTCCTGTCATTTGCCTTGAGATTTATCGTAGCACTGCTGATGTTACAAATGGGATTACATGGATTTACAGAAATATACTACAAGTTGGCATAGGCACCATTGGAAAGGTATGCATTTGGATCAGATAAGAAAGACACTACAAGTATGATTACTCTTAAGACAGTTTTTGTCCTTTTAAATCTTTAGTGAAGAAATCTAAAGTTTATTATTAGTTTTGAATGAGCAGAGTAAGTCATTATATTATATTGATGGGCTATTCAAAATTCATATCATTAAGGTTCTAATGTTTGGTCATGTTAATATATTTTTTTCCCTGAACTTCTGCTTGGAATACTTTCCTTTTCAATTTTCCTTTTCTTTCTCTTTTTTTTCATGAACTCCAAAATATGGCAGCTATTTTCTCATTGATATACTGAAATGCAAACAAAAGGGGAAAATTATTCCGGTCATCTGCCGACACAATTTCAGACTTGAATTAATACAATCAAGCTATGAATACCACAATATATCATAAGGTATGGTGAAAATATGAGAATGAATTATTCACTACACTGTGGTAGGTTGGGATGTATGTGTTGTTCTGGCCATCCTTAAGGTATTCTTTGTTTGGCATTAACCAACCCCCATTCATGGAGAATTTGGGTTGGTAGATACAGAAATTATTTTATTTAATTGAAGGGAGTAGGAAGGGGTGGGGGTTAGCAAAGATGTGTACTGTATAGCCCAGTGCATAAATCAAAGATAATCACTACTAGGCAATGTCTAGGAGTGAAGACGCTAAGATTCTGGAAACAGCATTCCCAATAAAAAAAAAACCAAAGTGATTCAATCATTCCCCATATATTTCAGTAAGGGTATACTTTTGGGTCGGTTGGTCAATGCTAAACAAAATATATTGGGATAAAGCCTTGGATGTTGTGTGAGAATATATCATTGGTCTGGACAGTAGTCATTACACCTAATCATTGCCAATAGCTACAGAATTATATTTATACAATGTCATCTGGATGTAGTCATTATATACAACAAGCAGTTCTAACACAGAATGCTCGTCTGTTTTGTGACCTAGACAAAGACACAGCCAGTGCAATTGATGTAAAATCTATAGGAAACTGTTGCATACAATTGGTCTTGTGGCAGATGGTGCTTTGTGTATTTCTCCAGGAACAGTCTGGCCAAATGACTTAACAAAATGGAGTGATCCATAAGGAAAAACTGTGTTCTGATTTAAGCCTTGTAAATTTGAAGAAATGGCTCAGTGATTGTAGTAAAACATGCTTGGTCAGAGATAAAAAAACTATGGTTGTTTGAGGTTACTCCACCCAGGACTGGACAATGGAGGAAAATGAGTGTTATAATCTACCAAGTCTGGTGTAGTGCTGGACAATGGAGGAAAATAAACAAGTGTTACAATCTACCAAGTCTGGTGAAGTGCCAGAAGTCATAGGACTGGGTTGTGGAGAGTGTTGCTTGTTGCCGTCCCCACAACCTCCTAGCTTGCACTATAAAAGTCCAGATAGAGACTGGCATTAAATTTTCAAAAGGCAGCTTGCATACACGGAGGACTGCGCCTTCTCTGCCTGATTCTGCCCATGGACAAAAAAAGTGATCAGGATTGCATTGTGACTCGCACCGACTGTGGGTTCTAGTTAGCCATAACTGACCTTTGATACAAATGCCAAAACAAAATCTACACAGAATACATTAATGAAAAAAAAAAAAAAAAAAAAATGTGGTCAGTTTCCTCATAAGGAGATTGTTCTGTGCTCAGACAAAAAGTGCAGGGATATGTTTGACGTGTGCATGTGTATACTGTGGTTCCATGGAAGGTAAAAAAGTACATGATCAGAGAGGATATGCTGTGTGCTGATAAAACTGTGTTCCTTATTGTGAGAAATTGTGATTAATGCAAGTTGTATTTTGTGTACATGAAGAAATATGTGGATTGTTAAGGATTTATGTGTGCTATTATGAACTGATTGGGAAGAATACAATGTTTCTGTCTACTATCTTTTTCATATCACTGATTTTTTAATACCAGTCAATTGCAAAATACGGAACCATGCTTACTTAAAACGGAGCAGTGTGGCAACTTAATGTAATTATTTCATTTAGATTTATGGTTTTTTTTGGGGGGGGGGGAATGGTAAGTTGTATTGAAAATATGATGGGATGGGGAGTGTTAAGATATTAATTTACTGAAAACGTTTATTTATAAAATGTTCAAAAACAATTTGAAAAGAACAAAAGAGATTGGTTTTCATGATGATTGGTTATTCTTTGTGGCGTTTGACATTTTACAAAACTTCAACAATGTTTAGTTATGGAGACAGAAATGAGGAAATGGTAAGGAAAGTATAAATCAATATTTTTGATCAATATCAAGGATAAACTGTCGTAAGAAATTCCAGTAGCTTTTATTTACTTTCAAAACATTTAAATCAAGGTCTACAGAGGCTAACATTTGGAGTTTAGATGTGATTAACTTGTTATGAAAAGATTAGATACGGACAAGTGTATCCTAAAACTGTCAAGTGTCGGACAGTATACCGTTCAATGTTTATCCTTTATTTGACATTCTAATGGTCCCTAGTTTTTGAGTTTATCACCTGTTTTTTAGAGTTATATGTAGCTTATGACATTGACAATAGCTTGTTCGACATTTGACTTGTTTCAGTAGATGTAGCTGGGATACAAGTCTTTGGTTTATATAAGCATTTGGACATCTTGTAAAAAAAATGTCAACTGTTGACCTAGCATTTGTAGGAAGACATGCAGCAAAAATAGTTAAGTGTTATGTGTACATAAGAAAATATCACAATCTTGGACAATGCTGTTAGTTCAACCTGAACCCTTTAGTTTTGATGGATGGCTAGTGCAGATTTATATAGAACTGGCTTCATTTTTCATCAAAATGTTTCAATAACTTGTATATTTGTTTTACATCATGACTTTTTCTCAATTCAATTTGATTTTTTTTATTGTTTTCTTGCAGTAGGTCCCATTTTGTTCACTCAATTCACATACACTGATTCAACAAATAGAATACAGAAGAGATGCTTTCAAAGCTAAAATTTAAATATGGTTTGCATGAAACATGGAAAATAGATGACAATTGGGCAATCAATGGTTGGAGAGTCGTTGTAAGCAGGGATATTGAAACAACCTTAAGTGTCATATCAGCCTTTCAGTGTCAAATGAAGACCACAAACATAGCGGTTAAAGAAGATGCGATTGATCGCAATAAAGACACCAAGGATTCATTGCTATAAAGTGCATTCAGTATTTTAGGTAAAAGCAGTTCCTGTATTAACCTAACCACTGGAGGTGAGGGTCTTTGATAATGCTCAGTTGTATTGAAAGATTACTTGCAACAAAGCTGTAGTGAAATCCATGCACATGATTTAGAAATGTTGTTACGCATAACAGTTAGAATGATGAAAATTAGTCTTTTGTCCACTTGAAGAGTTTCAAAGCTAACATGTTGATTTGAAAAACAATTCAATGCCTGTATTAGATACGGTTAAAATGTCACTAAAATATACAGATATCTTGCTATTGATGGTGCACTTAATGCAGTAATGAAACTTTGCACTGACAAATGTGTTTCAGAAAATAGTTGGCTGTGTTCTGTGGTCTTGTAAGGCAGTATGATGATCTGATACTCAATTGAAAGTTGTTCATTTTTAAATTGAAAAGGTTGTGTCTACTTTATCTGCACAAATGGAAGTGTTCGTGAAAATAGATGTAAAATGTTACAGGGAAAGATTGCTTTTAGCTAGTGGGCAAAGCCTACTAGCTTACGCTATCATGTCAGATGAAAGAGCTTGTGGGGTTAATCCTTATATACACTGGATTTTATCCTATGTTGAAATGCAGTCTGTGGGCTTTGAATTTGTAGTGACAGGCTAGTCAATGCAGGTATTTTCTCCTACACATTTGTAGGTCTTTGTCTAAGCATTATGTAATGAACTTTTCTCAGTGTGTGCTGTGCCATTTGATATGACTTGGTACAGTGTTCATTGCGAGGTCTGTTCCGTTGATGTATTTGAATCTTATTTATTGCTACTGTACTATAACTGTGCAATCTGTTTTGGTGATTTTAAACCCCTGCTGTGACAAATCAAAGAAACTCATAAATAGGTGATGAATTGTGGAGATGTACTAGGACAAACCATTTTTGTCCAGGATATAGGTAAAGATGCCAGTTATTATGTTCATAGTTCATTACAAAACTGTTCCCTGGTTTGTCATAGTACTTGGGACCAACTATTGTAAGATCTCCAACATTGTTATGCGAGTGCCTGTGAATTGAATGTGTATTTTGAGGAGTATGAGTTATGTTAGAAAGTTTTTGTTATATACAACACAGCTTTATTTACTTCTGTACTTTTTTTTTTCATTGATAGCGGGAGATTTTACAATGTAAAAAGATGATCTCAGTGAGACTGAGCTTGTCTTTTTTTAAAGGGACCAAACACTCTGCCAAGCTACTATGTAGGAAATGCTAAGGATTTGTACAGATGAGGTTACAGAGAATGTGCTGGTTATGTTTGTTTATGTAGACAGGAGCAAAAACATCCTACTAAGAGGAATCCATAACTCTGACACTTTGTCATCTTTATGAGAAGTTTAGTTCCTGGGCTTATTTGGTTGATGTATAAGGGGAACTCCCAATATATATCACATACAAAGTGAGAACTGTTACAATGAACAAAATATGTACTTTCAATGTAATCTAAAAAGATTTTTTTTTTTGGCAAAACATTAAATTTTAAATGCTGTTGAGAAACTAACTAGGCCTTGGAACTAAATTTTGTTAGCAGATTAGGGTTGTTGGCATGGTGCTTGGTCCAAATGAGCTTTCCTTGCTCAATGGGCCACCAAATAGACTACTCATCATACTCTGGGGCGGTCTAATTTGTGTTCATTGGGTAGGAAAGGATGTCTTGTATCAGAGATTTACCATCCTCTCTTCAAGAAATCAAATATTAAAATAGTTGTTTTAAGGTAATATGTAATGGCATTGCATGTGAAGTGATCTTCAATGTAATTTCTGTTTGAAGAAAGTCGAAGACTTTTAGGTCTTGAGGGTTATCTGGCAAAGAACTAGAACCGTCACTTATTGTATTTTTTTAACTCTTTTGAAGGGGAAAAACTGGCACTAGTAGCTATGACAACATTGAACATACTTCTTACCAGATACCTGTCTGAGAGCAGTATGTTCAATGTGAAATACTGTATATTCCAATCTACATGGAAATGTACTCTTTTCAGACCATTGGTGGATACTTGTCCTGAACCAATTGCCGAGATAAAGAAATGTAGTGAGGTAATATACCCAAACAAAAGGTGATCAATGGTTTCTGTATGGGCACCTTTGATAGCCTCCATCTGCATAGCAGCCGGCCATTGTTGCATGAGTATCATTGTACAGGTTGCAATCAATGGCCGTCTGCTGTTGTCCTCCCAGATGGTTTTCCTTGTTCTGGTGACTACCACCAAACCCAAGTGTTGCATTGAATGTAACTCCAGGTGAATTTTTGAAATATTGTTCCTGATTCAGACGGTACTGGAATACAGGATCAGGAAAGAGTGATTGAATCTTAAAGGTTTATAATAAGACATAAGGATATAAAATGGGGTGTACAAATGTTGATGATTTCTGGAACTTTTTGTTCTGGATTGAACTTGTAACACTTCAGTTGAACACAAGGGTGTTGGTATGGTAGCACTGTTTTTTGAGAATGGCTATGAAGATTTACTACTTTGTAGGAGAACTTTGTTTTATTTGAAGCAATCCTACTTTTTTGTATGGTTTCTGAAGGTATGAAATTGGTATGATATATTTGGAAGGAAATTCACATAAAAAAAAAGAAAGAAAATGCAGATTATACAATCTCCCAGTGTGATTAAGAGTAAAGGAAAAGTCAGATTTCCTTCATTTTGTAGGATTTGTTGTGGACATATTGAACTTTCATTTTGGAGGCAGAAGGTTGAGTAGGAAGGAACGCATTAATTGTATTGCTTCAATTAAAACAAGTTTTAAATCCATACAATAAAAGACACCATTTTGTAAAATTACATTTGTAATTTGAAAGTGTTGTCTTTTTTAAAAGAAAGACAGATATCTTTTTGATGATATGTACCATGATTTTATGTTTGAAATAATTCATTGTTATATTGTTATTCTTTATTTATTTTTTTTTTTTAGAAAATCTACATTTAAAAAGTTGAATATCAAGGAAATGTTACCAACCCTATTGTTATCAAATTGAATGTCATTTTGTAGTGGAATTACCAATTATGGTTTATGAGTTTTAGATGAAAGCAAATTATGATTTAATAAGTATTTCAGACAACCTGCAGGTTCCAAAACATTCATTGGGTTCAATTCCCAAAAGAAATACTCTTTAGAATTTTGAAAGTATCAATTTTCATATAAATTCGGAAAATAAATTTTAAAGATTAGATATCCTAAGACATTGAAACATGTACTCCACTACACAAGCACCGAAATATCCACACAGCCTTGCTTTGTGTATGATGCACTAGGATCTGGTAGTTAGACCAGCCCTGTGGTATATGTGCTGTTTCGATGTCCTTTAGTACATTGTTAGTGCCTTATTGTGTTATTACATGGTACATGATTATTAAATAAGTGAAATCTGATTTTGATATTGTTACTTTTGTTTGAAAATTCTCGTACATGTTTCTGACAATCAACACCAAAGATGTAAGCACAATTGATACTCAAATTTGCTGTAGAATCTTTTTTGTAATATCTAGTACGTCAACGTTTAAATGCAACAAATCCTGAAATGATACCAGATTTTGTCTTTGGGTTTTTCTGACAAGAAAGGCTTTATTTTATTTCTTGGGAGCTGGTTCGTATGCGAAACTACATTGGCTGAATGTTTTCAAAACATGACTTTAACATTTTGCACAAGTCGCCATCAAGTTTACAATAGAGATCAGGTGCAAGTCTTCCCAAAATAAGATTTGTAAGAAACCCCTGAATCAATTTCAATGAAATTGTGCAGAGACCTTCCTTGGCTTAAGATGAACCACAAAATAAATTATGGCATCCTCACACACCAGAGTGCGACTCAAATTTCAAAAATCTTCTCAACACCCATGAGAAGAAGTTATCTTTGGTCTGAATTGTTAGCAAAGGATACCATCTTCATGGTATACACATTGGTTCTGACTGGCCCTCAGGGGCTGATGGGCAGGGCCAAAGAGCTGAAATTTCAAAAATCTTCCCACACATAGATATGGTTGAATCAAGTGAACTTCCTTGATGGAAGGGTCGTGAAGGGGCTTTCTTAAAACTAAATTAATCGCTTCTCTCCCAATGAAATGTAAAGCTTCCTATAGTTTATATAGGAAAAGAACATTTGTGAGCAGAATTTGTTTAATTTCAAATGAAATAACTTAAGTTTGGTTAAAATTATTAGCAACGGATGGTCACTTGGTATTATGCTCATATTGACCCTCAGTGATGGCCAAATTTCAAAATAGAATCGACATGATAGCGTCACAAATGCTCTTCATGGATGGAAGGGTCTTGCGTTGTTTTACCAAAGATTGTGAATTCTATGCCTCCATTAAAACACTACTAGTTCAACGCGTGAGCGGATTGCAACCAAATGTAGTCTGAAACATAATTGGACGCAAGGAATCATTTCTTAGCTTCAGAAAGTTGATTTGATCGCTAAGATCTGGGGATGAGGCACTGAAAGGGTGAATTAGACAATACTTTGATTTAAAAGCTACTTTTTATTGAATGCTTAAATCCATTTCGTTTAAATTTTGTCGGTAACATCAGTAGAGATGGGCAAAAAATTCTTGGATTCAGAAAGTTGATTCGATTACTGGGGAAATGGGACTCCAAAATGGGAAATTTGACAGTAGTTTGCTTTAAAACTATACTCCTTCTTAATGCCTTGGTAAATTTCAACCATATTCGGTCTGAAACTTTTTTGCTCAATTAGAAAAGTTGGTCAATATTTTGCTTCAAAATGCTGCTTTTTAACGCTTGAATGAATTTAAACAAAATTTGTTCTGAATTATCATTGAGAGAGCGAAAACATTTCTTAAGTTCAGATGTTTGATGCGACACTTCCCGACCCGATTTGGGTGTAGGGGCAAAAGGGGAAGTCTGGCAATGACCTCAAACGTGCATGAGGTGATTCTGAAGCTGTCCTGAACAAATTTTATATTTTCGCTTTGATCCAAAATCAAACATGACTTATCTAGAACAAATAGTTTGCACTACTCATGTTGAATTCACGCCAATGAAAAAAAAATATGTAAAGATTTGTTACAAAAAAGAAAGCAATGGCATGTTATTTTTCAGTCTGATAAAAACTTCAACATGGTAACCACATTTCGTAGCATGGTTGTGTCATCAGTTTTATGAACAGAGCCTAAAGATTATGATACTTTCAAAGAATGTTCAAAATTTAGAAATAGAACTTTTCCAATCTAACTTCGAAGAGTTATAATCCATTGCAGTTGTATTTATTGAACGTTGCGAACACGATAATTTGGTAACATGAACGGATTTTAATGAGATTTTGTTAGCAGTCTGATTATGTAAATAATCTATGACTAATTCGGCAATATGTTCGATAAAGAATAGTCTTCCGACTGTGAAGGCTCATGGGCCTTTTGTTCTTAATGTATGGATCCAAGGTAAGGTTACGTAGCTTTCTTACCATTTTGACGTCTTTGAGATCACTAAACGGTCCGTTGGATGTTTTGAGGTCAATCCAAATCGTAAAACTGATCTGTATACATGAATGTCAACGACTGTAGTATTCATGATATTCATCTGTTATTTTCTGACGATTCCACTTAATATAATCTTAGTTTTATCAAATGTCGTAGACCTTTTCAGTCATTGTCATAAAAATTAAATGAAAATACTGACTTGCTTACAAAATGGCGAGTCAGAACAATGAAACGAGGGGAAATCAAAAACGATTTACTAAGAGATTCGCAAAAAATAACAAGGATTATATGTCTACGTTTCGAGGAAGCCATGTTCTGGTTACATGGTAAATCCAAATAATGTCATGTTCTCAAGAAAGGAACACGATTATCAGCAACCAAACCACTAGGAAAAACAAAAAACATTTATCATATTTAGCTTCCTATCACACAATGATCCCAGTTGGATAGTTATAGCGATCATTGACCTGTCTGCGATCTTTATGAACTTGCTTATTCGTAACACACACAGCTTCATCTCTTACTTTCGATTTATTTTGTGATAATCACAATATTGCGAGAAAGTCATCGGATATAGAATCAATTGCGACATGTTATCACTGTAGATTAAGGAAACGGTGTTCTATCTTGAATAGGTTTTCACTACTGTTCCTCGTGGTAGGAAAATATTGCGTAAAGCGCTGGATAATTAGTGTTGAATGAATTAAGGTCAACAGAATCAATGCATAGCAACATGAATACTTCACTCCCCTTTTTACACTTGCTTATGAATTACCTTATAGCTTGATATTTTCGAGGTATTGTTTTGCTATTTTGCGGGACATTGCAGTGATCGCGAAAGTTTAAACCATGAAAACATAATTGCGAAAACTATTCGCTTAAAAAGATGACGCTTAAAGTAATAATCGCAAAATTCAGTTATCCCTCATGCAAATCCCAAAAATTAAGTTCATTATGAAAAAAGCCTCGTTCTAAATAGAAATCGTAAACAGTTTGGTCTCGAAAACAACTGACTATGCAGTAATGGTATTAAATTCATGACGTCATTTTGTTTGATTGATGTGGAAGTCGGATGGAATGTTAATGTAAAGTCAGAATCTTAACATTAATCTTTCCAGTGTCCCGTCAACAAACTCGTAACATTATATATACAGCCCTTTAACCAAAGCGGACACATTTCGGTGATCTCCTGGCAACAGAAAAGGTATGGACATTAACATATCAATATATTGCTTAGCAGTAGAAATATTTTGTTAAAATATTTTATATGTATTCGTTAAATTGTAATGAGGAGATACTTAACTATATTGTGTCTTTAGTTATATTGTTATAATACGATTGATACGAAAACGGTATACATAATGAGTGGAATATATGTTGATATTTCGGTAGAATGCAGATAATGTTAAAGTAGTATATTGTTTTTGATCTTCAACGGAATGTAGAAAAATAATGCATTAGAGTATAAGGGGTGTAATGATTAGAAACAATGTGATTTAATGGTAAGATCATTGTGGTTAAATGGTTAGAAAAAATGTTTTGAATGGTTAAGAAATAATGTTTTAATGGTTAGAAACAATGTTTCAATGGTTAAAATAATGTTTTAATGGTTTGACAAATGCGATTAAAGGGTTAGAAACAATGTGTTTTAATGGTAAAAATAATGTTTTAATGGTTAGAAACGATGTGGTTAAATGGTTCTTTACAATGTTTTATTGGTTAGAAACATAATGTTTAATGGTAAAAAACAATGTGATTTAATGGTTGGTTAGAAACAATATGATTTAATGTTTGGTGAGAAAAAATGTGATTTAATGGTTAGAAACGATGTGTTGTAATGGTTGGTAAGAAACAATGCGGTTAAATGGTTAGAAACAATGTGGTTAAATAGTTAGAAACAATGTGATTTCATGGTAGATCAGAAACAATGTTTTAATGGTTGGTTAGAAACAATTTGATTTAATGTTTGGTGATGTGTTAAAAACATGTGTTGTAATGGTTGGTAATGCGTTAAATGGTTAGAAACAATGTGGTTAATGAGAAACAATGTGATTTCATGGTTGAAACAATGTTTTAATAAAACAATTTGATTAAATTGTTAAAAACATTGTGATTTAATAGTTAGAAATAATGAGTTAATGGTTGGTTATAAATGTTAGAAACAATTTTTAATGGTTTGTTAGAAACAATATGATTCAGCAATTATAAACAATGTGGTTTAATAATGAGAAACAATTTAATTTAATGGTAAAAACCAGTACGTTTTGAAGGTTAGAAACTATCTTATTTAATGGATTTTCAGAACAGGGGGTCTGAGGCATCCTTAGGTCAAGTGAAATTGATTTTGTAAACGCAATGGGTATGAATTATCCCCTTTGAGGCAAGAGGAGCGGACCCATAAAAGGATGTAGGGGATTCTTTGAAATCGTTACTTATTTGTAAGAATACTCAGAATTTGCCCAAATTTGGTTCTATAGAATTGTAGTAATACAATATTGTTATTGTTAAACAGCCATCTGTAAGAATGATTGAATTGTCCAAATTTTTCAAATATATCCTTGTGGGGAAGGGATGGGGCCAGAAATTTGGAAATAGTAACATCCTTTTCATTTTGTCTGAATAGAGCAATTTCTGCCGCACTACACCAGGACAGCAATAACGGCCATATAAGCCTTGTGTTTACGTGCTTATTTTATAGGTCATTGCCTGTATCTGGATGATTGACGTGCTTGTTGCCAGAAATGCTAATGCGATGTCTTAAAAAACGTGTCATATGACCCCATTGAAATATACTGACTTGAGAGCAAGCTACAAACAAGTGTTTATAATTGATATAATATGTTCTGAGACTTTTATCACTGTCACTTTACAGTGGTATCCATGCGAAAACAAAGTATAAGAAAAAAACATGGTGAACTTATTATCGTTTTCATATCTGTTTAAGTCGACCGTTCTTGAATAATTAATTTAGTTCATCTTTGTAGAAATAACAATAAAAACAATCTGGTAGATACTAGCCGCAATATACCGTTTGGTTTGAGAAAACTTATCTTTTGCTCGATCGGTCAAACGCCATACCTAGTAAGCCAGGGGTTCCGGGTTCGAATCCTAGCAGAGGCAATGAATTACAAAATGACCTATATTACATTGGGGATCATGTAAGGACTCGAAATCAATACATAGCAATACTTTCACGGGCATCGCTATAACATCTAGAAACTCGGGGACGAGATATTTCCTGGATGGGGAGGATTTAATCATATAAAATACTAGTCGCAATAAACCGCTCGGCTAGAGAGAGCTTCTCGTTAGCTCCATCGGTTGAGTGTCAGATTAGTAAGTCAGGGGTCCCGGGGTCGAATCCTAACGTGAGGCATTGAAATAAATTGCGATTAAAATGTAATAATGTAATGTTCATTGTAAACCGAAATACTAGGGAAATAAAATATGACAAGACGAATGTAGCTTATTGCTTTGCTTTTCATATTTTATAAAACAGTATTACATGTACTAAGTTCAAGAAATAAATAGTGACTACCTATTTACAACTTTCTATTCGCTTCCAATTTGTCTCAATTTATCTATCATTAATACTATTATTTTCTTAATTTATCTTCTGTTCCCGGTAAAATACTTTTATTATCTCAATTTATCCTCTGTTTCCGGGATCATTATGGTAGTGTCTACATTTGAACTTGATGCAGAATGTAGTAAATCAATAAACACTTTTTTCTTGTTTTGCTTTTGAAATTTTTCACAAGAGAAATCCTATTATATGACACCAAACGCCAATAATGCTTAAGGTGAACATTTGTAAACTTGCATAAATGTGCAAAAAACAAAAATAGATACAACTATTCATGATTAAGGTGATATGATAATTATTTCTATGTAATTTACAGAATTTTCTTCGACGGAGCTATTTACAAGAATGAGTGCGTTTGTTACTCTAACTTTGTGTTGCTTGTTTGGTGGTAGTTTGGCCGGTACTGGTGAGTACTGAAAAGGCATATAGGACAATGACATTCAAGAGGTAAACAAAACAGACATATGGCTATTAATTAATGACGGGTTAGACGACTGTATTTAATGTATATGCATATGTCATCATATGTCAGCCCTACATATGGTACATACACTTGTTTAACAAATAAATGTTTCGTTCGCGTATTAAGATGGGCGTCTATTAGTAATCAGATTCAAGTGTATTTTATCATCGAAATGAACGACAGCAATAACTGTTTTCCGTTGATTAAAATAATACACAACAATTTGTTGTAATCTGCTGCTGTTCAAGTATTGTTTCTATCAAATATATATCACATTTCACGCATTTATTGTCTTATGTCAAAATATTTGTTTGTTTTTTTTATCCAGGACTGTCAGATGCAAACATTGATGCATTCATATCAGCTCCAAAGGAAGTTCTTTCTTATCATGGAATATATGATAACTCGGATGTGAATGTCATTGCAGACCAAAAGCAAGATATCGGATATACTGCACGAAAGAGGCGTGATTTGGCATATACTGCTGACAAAAGACGAGAACTTGGGTATACAGCTCGAAAGAGAAGGGATCTCGCTAGTGATGCAGACATAAAGCAAGGTCGCGGATATACTGCACGAAAGAGGCGTGATTTGGCATATACTGCTGACAAAAGACGAGAACTTGGGTATACTGCACGAAAGAGGAGGGATCTCGCTAGTGACGCAGACAAAAAGCAAGATATCGGATACACTGCTCTAAAGAGACGTGATTTGGCATATACTGCTGACAAAAGACGAGAACTTTGGTATACTGCACGAAAGAGGAGGGATCTCGCTAGTGATGCAGACATAAAGCATGGTGGCGGATATACTGCACGAAAGAGGCGTGATTTGGCATATACTGCTGACAAAAGACGAGAACTTGGGTATACAGCAAGAAAGAGGAAGGACCTCGCTAATGATGCAGATTAAACGAAAGATATCTGATAAACTGCAAGAAAGAGGCCTGATTTGGCTACAAATGGTGAATAGCTATTTTATTTGGCAACATACAGTAATGATTACAATTGCTGGTATTACAAGTAGCATTAAGAAGTACAGGTTAAAAAAAATAAATTGCACAGATATATATATATATAAATGTACATATACCATTGACTAGTAATTGACTGAATTGCAACAAACGAATAAGTTATTGTACAGAGATTTTTTTTATCACATATCAATGTTTAAACATCAATAAAAAGTTGAAAATATCACTATTGTATGTTTTAACTTAAAGGAGTTGTTGCTTGGTGGCCCATGACTGATTTTTTTTTAAATTTTTTAGCTTAAACCAAGAAATGAGCCTAAATGAAACCGTACGTGTTTTATTCAAGATATAATGTTTGCAAGCTCCATCAACGTTTTGCTTCCACCGTTAAATACCTCTTAATGATCCTTTCTAATGATGTATAACATCATACTATTCATCATGTCATTTTTTTGTAAATCACATTGATATTTCAATTGTATTGTTACAATAAGAATAAACATTCCATAAACCTTGAGTACCCAAAAATGTTGACATTCAAAAATAACTTCACAGCTTCATAGCTCTCTCTCTGTCTCTCTCTGTCTCTCTGTCTCTCTGTCTCTCTCTCATATGATTGCTGCACTGATAATTCACTAGATATGCCACTTTTTAAAATTCTTTTACTGTATGCCCTTTAAAATGTGTACTAAATATCAAAGTACTGAAAAGACTAATTAACAAAGTCAACAAAAGACAGTGGGAAGGCTTCTTGTTTATCTCCGTATCTTATCATTAAGTACCCAAAAGACATGTAGTTGTGCATGCAAAGTTTTTTAGGGGTTTCCCATATTCAAGATGGCCGCATAACCTCTGATTTTGACACACAAACAATTAAACTTGTAAATTTGGCAGCCAAATCCTGACTTCTGATTGGTCAAAATTTTAATATTATTCAATTTTCACATCACTTCTTTTATACTTCTATAACAGCTGCAAGGGATATGACTGTATGGGCATTGGAGAGACCTAGTTCAATTATCAAGGTTGGTGGTACAAAAGTTTCTATTCACCAGGTTATGAACATTTTGTAACCACATTGCCAATGCTACTACATGGAAACTGCTTTTGGTTTTCCTCAAGGCGCCCTCATCAGCCCAATCATGTTGGATGAAAATGATGAAAAAACAAATAAATATGTTTGTATTGTGTTTTTTCCTGCATATCTTTTTAGATTAAGGAATACAATCGTGTTGCTTCGTTGAGATTTACAATTTTATATGATAAATGGGAAACCCTGTTAATAATACAGATGCATATGAGCATAAGCTCATATGGCGTCATACTTACTTAAAATAAATATCAATTTCAAAAATAAGAAATGCCCATTTTTATAATTGTTATTCCTATTCAGGTATGTGTTTTTGCATATAATGTCTACATAGAATGCAAATTATTATGTAAAAATCTAAAGACGAGTATGTATGCTACTAAAAAATATCAGTGAATGCTATATAACGAGTTAAGGGTGAGTGTTTTAATATAATTTGTTTGGTTTAGTGAAGGGCTGCTTTAAATCATTTTATATCGTTAAAGCACCCTATCATATGTAACACCTTATATGAGAACGATCTATTCAAAATATCATTTTGAAATAGCAGGAAACTTTAATTATCAAAAATAAAGATGGGTGCCTATCGGTCATGGTGTTATGTTTGTTGTACGATTTGACCATGCACTCTCAGTGCTTTGATATTCAGTCAAAAATTAGGGAGTAGGCGAAAAGAAAGTCCAAAATCCAGTAATTCACAAACACGTTTTTTATGATGAAACGGTAGCTATCTAAAAATAACTCTAAGCAAGAAATTTTTAGGTTACTCAACTAGTAACTACACTGTTTTTCCATTGTTTGCGCAAATTTGATGATTTTTTAGGGAGAAAGTATGCTATTATAATACAGTATGTGCTGAAAACATATAACATATAGCCGATTGTCATATAGAATTTTTAAGGTCATTATGTATGCTATTTAGCTGTGTAACTGGAATGTGATTTTGATAATTTTCTTATGACTTATCTCAGGTAAAATGTCTACAGGATTCTGTTTTTTCCCTAGTATCGATGTATTTGAATCTTATTGTATTGTTTTTTATTATTTCTATCATTTCTTTTCTATTAACGTTGAAACATTATCCAACAGAACGGCAAATCGGAATATGATTATTGTAAACAACGTGTATTTATAACATTTGAGATTAAATGACTTGATTTCAATATAACACAATAAAAATGATAATTTGTCTCATACAATATTCAACAGAAACCTATTTATTTCCCTATGTATTATTCATACGTTGATATCGTTAATGTGTGTCTTTACGACCACTATCCAGGAAATCGACCAGCGGATAAGAAGACAATTCATACATAGTTCAATACAACTTGTATGAACACGCAAACGCTTTTTAGATTTAATGTGATGTTTATGTAAAGTAAATGATGTATTCATATAAGTTATTGCTACATCATACTTCAATAATTGTCTTACCATCATGGCGGTGAGGAGTCCTTATGTTATGTTTAACAAAATGAAACACTCATGAGATAAGTCCACTTGCATCGTGACATTAGCTTAGACTAAGCATATATGTTTGTTATCTAAAGTTTTCTTTTCTCTTGTATATTTTCTTTAGTGAATTCCATATTTATATTCCATTAATGGACAGGATTTCTCAATATTAGCAACTATTCAATTTGTGCGATTTTCAAATCTCATTCCTGAATTCCTGAGATATGATTGAGATAATAATAATAATGTTAACACTATTAGAGAAATAATAATAATATGAACACTATAAGAGAAACAATAACAAGAAAACATCAACATGTCAACATATTGAGCCCACTTGACAAACTCGTTTTTTTATTATTGAAAATAAGTCATTTACTAAGCTACCTGCTGCTCTCTGATTAAGACTTGCTAAAAGAAAAATTAATGATGCGAATCATCTGTTAGATCATGTTCAAGTTTCATAAACAATACAACAAAAATTGAAAACGAAGTTTTTTTTGTAATCTTTAAAAGTTAATTACTATGATGTTGACAGTGATATAGCCATGTGCTATTGAAAACCGGATGGTTGTTCTCTATACTTGGTTTGGAACAATTCACAGTGATCTTATCTAATTCTTCAGTCAAATGTGATTGTTGGAAATCATGAAAATAAGGTATGCTTCCTAGGGTTTATTATCAAGTCTTTGTATGGATCATTTACAACGTACCAGTTCTGACTAGAAGGAATAATGGTTGGATAATAAGAAAAAGGGGTATTATAAAAACACAAATATTTAGGTCATCTTAACAAAGGATCAGGGTGTCTATAACCATTATGTTTGGTCTGTCGCTTTGCGTTGTCAGCACCGTGCTGTCCACCTTCCGAACACTTTTTTACGTTCTATACTTGTGAAGTCTCATCACTGGCATTCAGCTTAAATTTGTTTGGTACGATCATGTGTTTGTTCTTACATGGTCGGTATGATCGCCATCTTAAAAAAACAATTAACTTCTCTGATTCCAACGGTGCAATTAAAGTGGAAAGTATCGATAATAAGGAAAACTATCACACATTGTTGCTATATTTTTGCACCCTCGCTAAAGCTATGATAAGTCTAACAAGAAGGTCATTTTGAAATATCATTGCGCAATTATGATTTTCCTTAAAAACACATAGTTCACAAAATAGGATCCAGTGCAACATTTCTAGAAATAACATTGAAATGATTCTGACCAGGAACTGTTACAAATTCTCAGATAACCGACATGACAACCATTATGAAACATTCATGTCTCCGGTTTCACTGGTGATATTTTGCTAAAACTGAGAATGTTAAGAAAGTGAAACGAAAAGTTTGCTGTTGTTTGCTACAATACTCAGAATTTGCTAATTGCTTGATATTGCGTCTACTATCAGTACTATTAATTAACTTTATTTATCGATCTTCATAGCCAGATTAACGTTACTTTGTACACGCTGGTAAAATATTAATTGATATAGACACAGAAGTGCGATATTTGAACTAAATGAAAAACGGCGATAAATTATTTTGCAAATTTTTCTTATGTTTACATCTCGTCAGACTATTTTCGACCTTAGTGTACAGAGATTTATAGTACAGCCTAAAACGTTGATCGATTCCGTAATGTCTCGTACACTACGTGCGTCTGTGCTGCAGCCAGTCTTCTACTGACGATAAAAATCTGTTCAGTTTATAATTTATTAGTTGAACTTTTTAATGAAGCAATTTGGGTCATTTTGGGGGGCCAAAAATGATGGAATAAATATAGTGAATTCGGGAGTTTTCATCGATGAGTTTTGGACAATTGATGATAGTGTGTTTACCCATGATTATTATTAAACGAGGAAGGGCAAAATACATTATAGTCAAGGGAAGGTTAAAAGGCCTATATTTTGGTATGAAATAGGGCCTTGTGATTTTTTTACGGCTACAGGATTTAATGGATATAAACCTCCCATTCCTTCACAATCAGATAGATCATTTCTGAACAACAAATGGTCAGTTTTGAATGAGGACATTTTTTGTGGTTCAAGCTATTTAAGATTTTTAGACAGGGGTTTATTGGGAAAATATGATAATTTACCATTGGTTGTAAATCCATTAACTGTATATTTACAAAAAGAAGAGAAGGTATTAGATTAGAAATCGGTTAATAGAAACACCCTGTCAAATGTGAGGATGACTTTAATGTATTTAGAACAAATTCGACATACATTCAGCAAATCATTGTGTGAACATTTACGGTCCCCATATTAAATATCGTGAGTTTTCTTCGTTAATGGATGGAAAGGTCGTTTATTTCAAATTTAGATTTTTACCGTTTGATTTATCAACAGCTCCGTAATTTTTTTTCGGAAATAACATAGCCACTGGTAAATGGAGAGGTGAGGGCTGTGACGATGGATTTATGTGTAGTTCTCCTGCCTCTCTCACTCAATTGGTTAAAATTTGGTTTTATACCCAAAGGAGAAACATTGTAGGTTACTAACACAAGAATTGGAATGTTTAAGTTGATATATATATTGCAGTCCGTAGAGTTGAAAAGGCTTTGGTAACAGTAGAGATAACGAGTACAGGTTGTGAAAGTTGCTTGTTTCGTAGAGTAGATAGTTTCTGCTATGAAGGTAGTACATTTAATAGGGAATCTATCGCAGAATATGACTACATACCCTTCCATGGATGTACATACAACTTACAGTTGGAATTCTTATATCAAATTGTCAAATGAGAGTATCGTACAATTTCAATTTTGAAAACAGATTTTACGTAAACTAGATTTCAGACAATCACGTGACAGTGGTTTATTCCAAGATAGCCTATAGCGATGCTAGCGTCACGAGTTTTGCTGGCTATGAAGATAATACAGTTGAGAGTGTAACTCATGGGATGTGGTCTATCAAGGGAGAGAGTTGGTAGCTGTGTTGAGGGTTTTACTTTCGTTGAAGGATAAATTATAGGATTTCAGGTTAAAGTCGTTTTCTGCAACACGGGAGTGTGCAGTATAGTTCAAGAAGGTTCTATAATGAAAGGCGAGTTGTAAGATGTCGCGATCGAAATTGATCGAGTTTGTGTTTTTGAAATGATGTACCTAGAAGTCTGAATGACTGAGTTGACATTATATCTCGTAATGTAGACAGAGATGATAGGAGTATATCATTAATGAACTGCGAAGTTCATGTTGTATTTTTCTCAAGACCAACGGAATTCATCATCCCATGAAATCGACATAAGCAAAATTCAATCCTTTCATTTTCATCTACTTTCGTTTCCTGTCATCATATCGTCTTACGTCATACAAGCAAATAGTCTATCATTTGAAGACAGATTATTGTGACAGGTTGAAATATATTTCAGCGTGGTTACTTCATATTAAGTGAAACTTAAATAAGAACAAAATGTAATATATTTTGCGTCTAGACGTGGTGCGCCGGTTCGCAAACGAAGCGGTGCCGGCCATTTTTTCACAGGCACCGAAGCGGCGAACAAGAAATATTATGCTTCACATCTTTTATAACGTAACGTTACAGTTATTAACTGTTGAATTAAATTTTTATTTTTGATGTTTTTAAATCTCATACTTGTGGTATATTGCGAGTCAAGTAGAAGTTGGGGAGTTTTCTCTCCTTACCTAGTATTTTATTCATACGCCATTGCAATGTTAATCTGGTCAAATTCAATGGTAAATGAAACAGATCACATTTGGTAGGTTCATTGAGTCTGATCTGGGTAGAACTTGATTTTGAAATAGATTGGTTTGTTTAAGTCATAACACTAGGAAAGCTGTGCTTTATTAACGATAAAGAGAAAAGTGAATTTATATTGAATTGGGCTGGGGAATTTGGACTCTTCGTTCAGCCCATTTTCTTGATATCCAGAGTGTTACGACAGATTGTGCGTACGCATGCGTCAGGTGTACTGGTTGCACCTATGTGGAGATGCCACTTGCATGTAATACTTGTATAGTTTCAATACAAAAGAGCCAATATGTTAAACTGTGTTCACCTTTATACATACATTTCTAGAGAGTTTCGGTGGGGAGATCAATTAATTGCCCCACCTCCGGACAAGCTGACCTAATTACTGGAACTTTTTTAGTGATCTCGATCTGTGAATATAAGCAAAGTTAACAATAGTGGACATTCCAGGTGAAAAAAATATTTTATTACTCCGGTATGATTTTAGGCTACACGTTATCGATAACACCTATACATGTATAAAGTTATTTGACTTTCATTATACAAACCGCAAATTCCCTAGTCCAATGGCTAATGTTTTTTTTACAGTTTTTTTTACCGTGGTTTCCTGATATATTTGATTTAAATCTCCTACTGGCTCTGTAGTAGCGGTAAATATTCTAAAGGCTGGTAAACTGAAAATGGTTCGGCTTGCAGTGAAGAATGTACCTATATAACTATTGGTATGTTGAGCGATATATTTAATTTCCTCAACATGGCAGGAAACATTAAAACGTTGTCTTTATATGGTATGCGGGATTCCTGGGAAGTGAAGAGTTGTTAAATATTAAATGGTGCGATATTGTAACTGATTCAACATGTATGTGAGTGTTTATAGAATCATATAAAACTGACAAGTATCAAGACTATGCATGGATTGTGATTCCCGGGACAGAGGCCAAGCTGTGTCTGGTTGTAAATATTGAAACTTATTTTGAATGGCTTACTGTTAATGAAAGTAATGATGTACACTTAATGTGCAATTTGAATGCTTTGAAATATAAGTTAAAGAGTGATAAAGAGTGATGTCTGGTACTATGCAAAACGTAGGTGATTTATCAAAGTATTGTTTATATTTTTTTAGGTTCTAGGGGTGGGGGTGGGGGTGGGGCTGAGGGTGGGAGGGGGTTACTGCAACTTCTTATCGAGACATTAGCAATAAACTCTTTGAACGTCATAGCAGGTGGGTTAATGAAACGTTAAACATGGTTATGTAAAATATTTTAGAGAGAAATCGCTGCTTTCTCAATCTTCATTCTTATAAACATATGTTCTACTGTATTTTCTTTTTCTCTTAGATTTATCGTCGTGAACTAATGCTTGTTACCAATAAATAAGTATCAAGTTATCTTTACAAGAGTTGGTTTTTCCTATGAGAATTGATGCAGTGACTAAGGGAATAAAGTGTTCTGTCATTACTATATTATATATAAACAAAAGAAGAAATGTTTTGTTTTTACATCCGGTTTTCAACATGTTTATCTTAAATTTCCCATTTGACGGACTACAAATAGTCTTGATGGTACATTTATAGAACATGCTAATCTTCCGATTAATAATAATGAACTGTACTACCGACAAGTTGCACTAGAGTGCAATACAATGTTTTATCGAAGATGCGATATTCATGACGCTGAAGGTGGTTTTTTGTGTGTAGAAAATACACAATTCAAATGGTACATGATATCAAAAAGTAATAACAGCGATTTCTATCACCTTCGAACCATAAATTATCGTATCGATTAAAACAAAGTCTCATAATTGTTTAATTTCTTTCTTATCACTGTGTATCTGCACTGTTATTGACACACCTTAACATGGTTGGATACGTCCGTGTTTGTTGATCTAATTAACCATTAATTAATTCTATTTGTGTAATAATATACATCTTTCTGTATAAGGAAAGTATTCCTAATGGTCTGTATATCGGAACTCTTTTGTACTTGAAGTAATATCTGGTAGTTCAAGCGTCATGCGAGTGATTTCAAAGGTTAATATTCCTCATTAGTATAGAATAACAAAGCGGTTTTTGTTACTGAATATAATTCTTTAAACTAAATTATTACAATTGTGTTGACTTGTTTGTATTTTGTTGTTTTTATCAACAGACCTCAGAACACTATCCTTGGACATCTAATTATGAGATGATGATATGGGATGGGTAGAATTATCGCCGTTTATTGTTTAAATCATGGAATAATTAAAAAAGAATATTTAAGTTGTGTTTTAGACTACGTGATGAATTGTTCACTCCTTTGTGTAGCACGTGTGACTGCTAGACATTGTGTAGGGTAGCTTAATTGCAAATATTTCCCGTCAACAAATTTACATTGAACTGACCTCCAGCTCTCTGTCATCTGTTCTGTCGGTTCAGTCTGGTACAAAGGTATCGGAAGTGGGAATTCCCAATTTATATTTTTCTTGTTTGTTTTTTTTTAAAATCCTTTTTGTGAGATCTTGTAACAAAAACAATACAACGTATTTCAAATATTTGTAATTGTAAATATACTAGCGGAAAGAAGATACTGCGTATAATATGCTATAACTTAGGAGACTATAAGAAATCGCAAGGCTTCTTAAGTATTTCGGTGCACACCAAATTGTCTGTATGACGTGCACCAGCTTCATTAATGCCTACGATGTCGCATCTGTCTGTTTTATTCAATACTGTATAAAGACATTTTTCAAAATATCCTGCTTTTGTTTGTTACATGTATTTACACTATGCTTTTACACCGGCGTAGGCGGCATACTTGTTTGCGATTAACTGCTGGCCGAAAAGCACGTGAAAACGATGACGTTTTGCCAGTAAAATGAACTATCGTGGGAATACACGATAAAAGTTTGTTTTTAATCTCTCAGAAAGCGAACATTCATGTAGGATCCTTTATTTGAGCAGTTTTTCAGTATAAAAAGAAAGCAAACTTTTCTGAGAAAAAACTTTTCTTTATTAATTCTAGTTATTACACATGCTAAATGTTAAAAAGGTTTTACATATTGAACCTTATACTGTTTTTCTGGAAAAGTAGGTTCATGCCATATTATCGATCATGGGATTTCTTCTTGTTTACGGTCTTTTAAGCATCATCCTGGTTTTCCTCAACTGAATGCGATTATTTTGCCCATATAGACCTTTCCAATATACCGACAATATCCATTTAGTTGCGTTGTACAAGCCGTTTAAGTTAGCGCGAGTGCAGTTTTTATGCCACCAGGGACCCTTCCGTGCTTCAGCACAATTCTTTGTAGGATTATTGTCGTGGTCTCTCTCAACTGTCGAAAACTTTTGTCCGTCATTAACTTTGAGGGCATCACCTGCATGTAAGAATCTAGGTTAATGCAAATAAACAGCACATGATGGACAATAGGTTTGCTATGTCGTGTAACAAATATATGAATGATTATAGGGTTGAGGTATTCTTTAAGAACATTGACCATTAGTCCGTTCCGACAGAGCAAATTGCAGTTGACATGAAAAGTCAACTTGTCAGAAAAATTGCCTAAATTAGATAAAGTATAGACCATCATTTTTGTTTTATTAAAATGTCACGTATAATTGTCTTTTAAAAGTTGCCATGTCAACGCAATGAATATGAAATATGACTGTTCATGTCTGCATGAATCTTGCTATTGCTATACCAATCACAAGTAAAGACCATTTAGTTTTCTGGAAATGCTGTCCTTAGTGGGTATGCACTACATAAGAAAATAGTTCTCCAGAACACACGATATGCTACAAACCAGAGACCTCTTAGAAAAGTGTTAAGTAAAAGTTAACTTGTCGATTTCATTTTAAAGGTGCGACATTTTGTTTACTTACTAATATTTCCGCTGAAACCATTAATGGAAATCTTGTAGCCTTCGGTCTCATTTGATATTTGGAACTCCGAGTATTCAGCATAACCAAATGTCCCATTCAAAGTTTCCAGATGTACACGGAGTATACACGGGGTCTCAGTCAGTGAATATATATTGTCATTCCCTTGCAAATAAACAAAACCAATTGCTATTAATGGCTGTCAGGATCGACACCTTAAAAACCGGATTTGGAAAAGCAATAAACCATAGACAAGAATTGGCATTTGATAAGAGTTATGAGTTATCAAAAACTTCTG
Source organism: Ylistrum balloti (assembly GCF_031769215.1). Lineage (NCBI taxonomy): Eukaryota > Metazoa > Mollusca > Bivalvia > Pectinida > Pectinidae > Ylistrum > Ylistrum balloti. The sequence goes on along the minus strand of NW_026782642.1, from coordinate 136,433 downwards.
AACTTACCTAACCAGAAATTGCCGTGTAGATTTCCGAACCCGTATTTGTACTGATTCCAGTCTCGGAAGAAATCGACTTCGTCGTTTTCACGGTTTTGGATTACCTTGGATGATGAAACAACACAAGGACATTAAACGAACTGGCACATAGGATAAATGTGTTTACCACATGTTATAGGTACATAGCTATATCATGTATGTTTACCACATGTTATAGGTACATAGCTATATCATGTATATTTACCACATGTTATAGGTACATAGCTATATCATGTATGTTTACCACATGTTATAGGTACATAGCTATATCATGTATGTTTACCACATGTTATAGGTACATAGCTATATCATGTATGTTTACCACATGTTATAGGTACATAGCTATATCATGTATGTTTACCACATGTTATAGGTACATAGCTATATCATGTATGTTTACCACATGTTATAGGTACATAGCTATATCATGTATGTTTACCACATGTTATAGGTACATAGCTATATCATGTATGTTTACCACATGTTATAGGTACATAACTATATCATGTATGTTTACCACATGTTATAGGTACATAGCTATATCATGTATGTTTACCACATGTTATAGGTACATAGCTATATCATGTATGTTTACCACATGTTATAGGTACATAGCTATATCATGTATGTTTACCACATGTTATAGGTACATAGCTATATCATGTATGTTTACCACATGTTATAGGTACATAGCTATATCATGTATGTTTACCACATGTTATAGGTACATAGCTATATCATGTATGTTTACCACATGTTATAGGTACATAGCTATATCATGTATGTTTACCACATGTTATAGGTACATAGCTATATCATGTATGTTTACCACATGTTATAGGTACATAGCAATATCATGTATGTTTACCACATGTTATAGGTACATAGCTATATCATGTATGTTTACCACATGTTATAGGTACATAGCTATATCATGTATGTTTACCACATGTTATAGGTACATAGCTATATCATGTTTTATGTAATGTTTTTATACGGTTATGGTCCTCTAACTTAAATGATTTAAATTCATTTTTTCATAGAAATGGTCAGGCTAATATTGCTAGATCGAGCTTTTGGCCAATCTTCAACACCTTCCTTGTTTATTTTATAAGAACATTTTATTTTCCCATTACGTACACCACCATACCCAATCATAAAATGAAACGAACGACTTCGTTCTCTTATGATAGCATTCTACTCCATGACATGTGAACGGCGGTATGGCTGTGAAGTATACTGAGCCGTATAAAATACGTCTAAATCAAAGGCGAAATATATGGAACACGTATCCAAAACATGAAAATGACCGAGTTTCTGGTTGACAACATGTTCGTCAGGTTTGGTGATAAGATCTTGAAACAGAATATTGCCATGCAACGACAATGAAAACATGAACAGCTTTCCAATAAGCTGTATCATAACGTGATGATTTTAATTTTCCTGTTGTGACTTTTCCATTCTGGACAGTAACATTCCTGCATTGTCTGTCTGGTGTTAACATGTCGCAGATGATTCGGTATTTCTTGCAAGAATTCGTCAATGTACATTCCAGGAACTTCCTTCATTCTCCATGTCACAGTACACGTCAAAGTTATACTTATATTCCAGGGACTTCCTTCACTCTACATGTCACAGTTCACGTCAAAGTTATACTTACAGTCCAGGGACCTCCTTCACTCTCCATGTCACAGTACACGTTAAAGTTATACTTACAGTCCAGGGACCTCCTTCACTCTCCATGTCACAGTACACGTTAAAGTTATACTTACAGTCCAGGGACCTCCTTCACTCTCCATGTCACAGTACACGTTAAAGTTATACTTACAGTCCAGGGACCTCCTTCACTCTCCATGTCACAGTACACGTTAAAGTTATACTTACAGTCCAGGGACCTCCTTCACTCTCCATGTCACAGTACACGTCAAAGTTATACTTACAGTCCAGGGACCTCCTTCACTCTCCATGTCAGAGTACACGTTAAAGTTATACTTACATCCCAGGGACCTCCTTCACTCTCCATGTCACAGTACACGTTAAAGTTATACTTACAGTCCAGGGACCTCCTTCACTCTCCATGTCACAGTACACGTTAAAGTTATACTTACAGTCCAGGGACCTCCTTCACTCTCCATGTCACAGTACACGTTAAAGTTATACTTACAGTCCAGGGACCTCCTTCACTCTCGATGTCACAGTACACGTTAAAGTTATACTTACAGTCCAGGGACCTCCTTCACTCTCCATGTCACAGTACACGTTAAAGTTATACTTACAGTCCAGGGACCTCCTTCACTCTCCATGTCACAGTACACGTAAAAGTTATACTTACAGTCCAGGGACCTCCTTCACTCTCCATGTCAGAGTACACGTCAAAGTTATACTTACAGTCCAGGGACCTCCTTCACTCTCCATGTCAGAGTACACGTCAAAGTTATACTTACAGTCCAGGGACCTCCTTCACTCTCCATGTCAGAGTACACGTCAAAGTTATACTTACAGTCCAGGGACCTCCTTCACTCTCCATGTCACAGTACACGTCAAAGTTATACTTACAGTCCAGGGACCTCCTTCACTCTCCATGTCACAGTACACGTTAAAGTTATACTTACAGTCCAGGGACCTCCTTCACTCTCCATGTCACAGTACACGTTAAAGTTATACTTACAGTCCAGGGACCTCCTTCACTCTCCATGTCACAGTACACGTTAAAGTTATACTTACAGTCCAGGGACCTCCTTCACTCTCCATGTCAGAGTACACGTCAAAGTTATACCTACAGTCCAGGGACCTCCTTCACTCTCCATGTCACAGTACACGTCAAAGTTATACTTACAGTCCAGGGACCTCCTTCACTCTCCATGTCACAGTACACGTCAAAGTTATACTTACAGTCCAGGGACCTCCTTCACTCTCCATGTCACAGTACACGTCAAAGTTATACTTACAGTCCAGGGACCTCCTTCACTCTCCATGTCACAGTACACGTTAAAGTTATACTTACAGTCCAGGGACCTCCTTCACTCTCCATGTCACAGTACACGTTAAAGTTATACTTACAGTCCAGGGACCTCCTTTAATCTCCGTGTCACAGTACACATCACAATTATACTTACAGTCCAGGGACCACCTTCACTCTCCATGTCACAATACACGTCAAAGTTATACTTACAGTCCAGGGACCTCCTTCACTCTCCATGTCACAGTACACGTCAAAGTTATACTTACAGTCCAGGGACCTCCTTCACTCTCCATGTCAGAGTACACGTCAAAGTTATACTTACAGTCCAGGGACCTCCTTCACTCTCCATGTCACAGTACACGTCAAAGTTATACTTACAGTCCAGGGACCTCCTTCACTCTCCATGTCACAGTACACGTTAAAGTTATACTTACAGTCCAGGGACCTCCTTCACTCTCCATGTCACAGTACACGTATTATACTTACAGTCCAGGGACCTCCTACACTCTCCAGGTCACAGTACACGTTCAAGTCTACTTACATGTCACAGTACACGTAAAGTTATACTTACAGTCCAGGGACCTCCTTCACTCTCCATGTCACAGTACACGTTAAAGTTATACTTACAGTCCAGGGACCTCCTTCACTCTCCATGTCAGAGTACACGTCAAAGTTATACTTACAGTCCAGGGACCTCCTTTAATCTCCGTGTCACAGTACACATCACAATTATACTTACAGTCCAGGGACCACCTTCACTCTCCATGTCACAATACACGTCACAAGTCCTATCACTTCCAGTCCAGGGACACGTCCTTCACCAGGGACCTCTCCATGTCACAATACACGTCAAAGTTATACTTACAGTCCAGGGACCTCCTTCACACTCCATGTCACAGTACACGTCAAAGTTATACTTACAGTCCCTTCAGGGTCACAGTACCATCCTTATACACTCTCCATGTCACAGTACACGTCAGAGTACACGTCAAAGTTATACTTACAGTCCAGGGACCTCCTTCACTCTCCATGTCACAGTACACGTCTTACAGTCCAGGGACCTCCTTCACTCTCCATGTCACAGTACACGTCAAAGTTATACTTACAGTCCAGGGACCTCCTTCACTCTCCATGTCACAGTACACGTTAAAGTTATACTTACAGTCCAGGGACCTCCTTCACTCTCCATGTCACAGTAAACGTCAAAACTCTTCTCTGGTACAGGTGCAATACGGTACACTCCAGAAATGCTGACTGGATCAAGGTCATCACACGTTTGGATTTCTGATTTGGTTCCATTATCATTGAGTGATGTTTAAAATCAAAATAGGAAAATTGATATCAATTATAATTCATTAATGTAATATAATATATATTATATAGAAAATATGCCATTAATTTGATATAATTTAGAAACATTTCAGGGATATAGTTGCCCGCTTGTTTGACTTTGCCCTCCATAATCTTACTTTTAACATGCCAGAATGTTCCTTTTTAAAGAATTATGATAGTAAACGTATCTCGCCAAAGCTTAAAAAACTTCAAAGACTTGTTTCATTAAATTCCATATGAAATGCAAACACATATATTCAATAATGAAAAGATAGCAAGATACATCGTGTGAAATACTTCAATGCCATAAAGTATTGCACAAAAACAGAAGATTATAGAACATTGTAATACAAATATAGAACTAGATACTGTGGAGTCAAAATAAACTGGAAAACAACATATCGGTGTTTCGTCTATCTCAGAATCGTCCGTGATGATATGTGTAGAAACCTTGAAGTTGGTTTTGAATTATCAATATTAGTCAAACGATATGCTAAAATCTAAATGTAATAGTATCGCATAATTTGTAAGATATATTCAACTGCATGTTATTTTCTAGGAATTTTAGTTACAAAGAGGATGGACATTACTAATGAATCAGTAGTTAACAGTCTCGCAAAAAATAGTCATGCGGTGCATGGATTATTCAAGAGCCTTTTATATATTGACGTCAGTGCCAGTTCTGAACCGTGAAAACAGCGATCTCCGAATGGCTTTGAAAGCATAGGTCCTTTAGTGGGACGGGAAAGAATGTTAGCAAAAAGGGGACAAACCTGGAAAATACACCTCAGTTTTATATACTATATTTCTATTTTTGTTGATGTTAATGAAATCTTAAATATTAGTGTGATGGCATGTCAACAATTCGTAATATCAACTACATATCTATAAAATAACATCGCAATTAGGAAAACATACTGATGTTAAGCAGTGACCCTATATCGTCTTTAAACTGCGACACTTAGAGAGAGACAAAGAGGCAGTTACAGGTAACTTTTTTTTGCAAAAACTGTAGAAAACACACAGTGCACAATCACATCGTAACTGTTTGAACATGTAAGTTGATACGTAGCTTGGATTTGTAAAACAAATGCCTACAATTGTGTTTATGTTCACGGGGCACCTGTTATTTGGACTTGTATTCAAATTACTCGGACACGATTTAAATAAAACTGTCAATAAGTAATACATACAACCGGTGATGTTATCTCACCTCGTACAAGGAGGACGTTCGTTTTGTTCATCAGTTCCCTATGCTTAGTGATATTATAGAGAACACACAACTGCGTAGGCTGGTCATACGAGGCCACTGACAGATTATACCTCAGAGCTATCAGAACACATTCTGTACGTGAAAAAGTCACTGTCTCTACATTGGTGTTATTTGATGCATGTTTGATGTCATCGACTCTCTCCACGTTCCACATCATCTGGCTGATTTCTGAACCATGGACAACTCCAAACACTGAAACAAACGTTGGACTAGTTAATATAATGTTAAAAAGCCGTTCGTAATTTTTGGAGAAACAACTTTTTCAGTTAGCTGACAGAATAGAATCCACTGAACAACTATCAAAAATAGTTTCCATTTAGACTAGTTTTGACCAGATTGAAACTATCCAAAACCTATACCGGTCTATTCCAAAAATAGATATCTGCTGAATGAAAGCCTTAAGGATGCATCACAGAATTCTAGATAAAGATAAAAACACAATATTTTAATCTATCCTTCAATATATTTACGATCTCCTTATTTACAGTGGTATGATTTTTTTTACGTAAATGCAAACTGCAAGATAGTCATCTAAACAAGGCGCATGTGGCACAATTATTGACAGCGCAATGTCACAGTCGTTCCAATGCTTTTGTCCAAAGTCTGTTTCTTTGAACAGACCCTGTCTCATGCTCACAAAGACACCAACACAACAAACAGACGTGCACACATGAGTTAATTATTCATAAATATGTGTTAATAGTACAATGTTTGTTGCTATGCATTATTGCATTTGATTGCATGTGGTGCACAAGCTATACCCATAACAATGAACACACCATTAAGTAGATAATTCAGGTAGAGAGATGCGTTGGCTGGTCTAAAGCAGTCTTGTCAGATCTTGTCGATCTCTCCATGTGGTGTACGCTGATAAGATCAAGAATGTTTCAGATACTAAATGCTTGTAAGCATAGCAAAGTACCGTAGTCTAAGCTTATGTTAAATTTGTAATTTAATATTGCTTCAAGTCACCGGTTTCTCACGTTGAAATACTGTACACATATCAGCTAGTTGGTGGTCATTATCGACAGCTAGCTATATAAAGCTGCTGCAGTTTCCCAGATTTAGCATTAGGTAGTTTAATGTAGACTCTCCGCGTCAAACGTCTGGATCTGGACCACCAATTAAGAAATTTGATTGATAACAAATTATGCAATAATGACAATTAAAATGACAAGATAACAGCCAACCATCTGAATGAAAGATTGCAAGGAAATTTTGATATGAAACATTGACAAACCAATTACATCAACTATCATCTATTCACTTAGGTTTATCCGATAATTGATAATAATTTTCCAAACATCAGCAATCTGCTCTGTTGGGAAGACTAGTTTATACTACAGCCTACAGCTTTCATAAAGTGAAAAATATAATGGAAAAGTTTCATCTGAAATGATTGTTGATTAATTTGCAAAGAAATGTTTTCCAGGTGTCCAGGCCTATCAGTCCAGGGTCTGATAGTGTAAAATAAAACTTGATATGATCTTTTCCGACATCTAATAGACAACTCTCCAGTTCTGGCCGATTCAGTGTCAAAGTCAATTAGCATTAATTTTAAGTTGTTTATATCTGAGTATTATATACCATGTCAAATGTTGACTTTAGGAAAAGGTTATCTGTCACAAACTGATAGACCCCTTAGGTGTAATTGATCTAAATGATATTTTGTGACTGAGATAGACCCTAACATTTATTTGGAATTAATAATTTCTTGGTACAACCAGATATTTGATAAGCAGGATACCATTTAAATCCTAATAAGGACACGGATTTTAGATTGGTTATAGGGGCGCTTGACTCCGAATTTTCCCTGATATCGTTGCTCTTTAAGCAACAATTTGTTGAATGATCTGATGGTTATCATAAATAAAACTGAGGTCGACCTTATTAGAGCAGACATCTAAACCATCTACAACATGCGAAGTTATCTCATTTTGGCTATCACGTATAATCTTCAATGAAATCACCCTAATTTGTTAATTTCATGTCCTATTCCCCATGAAATCGTCATATGTTGGATATTGCATGTGAAATCAAATCATACAAAAATTTGAAACCGGTCAATAAAAGACGATTTTAATAATTTTAGAGTTCTGGATATATTTTTATTTTCTTCAAGTTGAATTGCCTTTCATCAAAAAGGATGTCCTGATCATGGCATGTGATGAAAATGAAAACCCACTTGCACTGATGATATAAAATGATGATTATCCATCATATAATATTAAAAGATGTCTGCGTACATATCAGTTCTTGTGGCAAAGTGGTCAGGAAGTGAGCTTGACCGATAATATCACATTTCAAGCAACAGCAACGATAAACTATCAGACAATGTCTGACTTGTAATTCTTATGGTCCAGTCAGGATTCTCATCCAGTTTATTTTCAAAAAATATTTTTTTGCCAAAAATATCCAAAAACAAAACTATTTTTAGATCTGTATTAAGATCGTATCGCTTATATTTGGATTCTCTCAACAGGCTTGGGTAGATGGGTTTGTGCCAGTTTGAGGTATGATACATTAACCTATTTAGGTTCTTCATTTGTTTTCGATATCAGTATGAAAACTTCACTGTGTGAAAATGACTGTTTTTATATCTGTTGGAACAGAACATTTGTAAGTGTGTATTACAGGATGGCGTATTTTGAGGATTTTCAGAACACTTTTATTGGAAATATGTGGCAAAAGGCATAATCTGAATGCGTTCATTGGATTGAGTTCATAATTTACAAATTCAGATAGCCTTGCTGCTTTAATCTTATCAATACTGTTATATATGATCTGCACAGTGACCAGCTTAAATAAAATATAAGGTTCTCCATTAGTAAAACACCAACTTAAAATGTTCACCACTTTCACCCCGCAACTATGAGCAAAGTCATATTTTTATTACTTTGCTTAACATTTTAATTGCCATGCTTTGTTTTCTTGATCATAATCATTGGTATCAAATTGTTTTGTAATAATATTCAAATTGTGTTGTTGCTTTCAATAACAACGCATACAGCTTTACAAATACCATAGTACTGCTAAGGAATATCGCTTTTGATACTTCTTGTATAAGTCATGTTATATTTAGTATGTTTTGTGCAGTTAATTTTTAATAACGATATTCATTTTAACATAATATTATTTTAATACGTCAGAGATATGGTATATCTGGTCATTGGTGAGCAAAACCTCAAAACACGAAATTATAGGTACGTCTTACAGTAGCCATCATTTTCTCGGTGAAAAATATTTCCTTGCGAGATACGAGCAACATTTCTATACACCCTTCACATGTAAATTTTTGAATAATACTTGTAACCGCAGTACGAGTAATATTTTTGAAGGTCAAGGTCACAGACCAAACATTCTACTTGGTAATTGTAAAAACTTGTCTTATAGGGTCGGTTTCATGAAATATTAGGTTATTAAACCGTCGTTTCATGATCAATATGTGATTTCATGGTAACTATGACTTTGGTAGGAAACAAATCATTTGAAGGACTGATGTAGTAAGCTTTTTTTGCAGAAATGTCGATAAATAACCAAATATGTCCTTCCTTGTAGATAATTTGCAATACATAAAGCAATGAAAGTTGGTTGGAATAAAACAGTGATTATTATTTTAAAAAAGGTCAATGTCAGAGGGTCAAAATTCAAAGTTGCATGAAAACAACAATGGACTATTATGACGTAAATATCAAATTCAAGTTCAACCATTTCTTTTTTCAAGAATTGATTTGTAGTTAGGAACGACATGGCATAACGACAATGTTAGTATGGGTATGGAGATGTCCAAACTTGTCCTCGACCTTTGACTTTCCTTCACCTTCTTTCCGTAAAATTACTTATACGGGTTAACTAACCGCAAAAAGAATATTACACAGTCAATTACATATCATAATCCATTTCATGAATCCGGACAATACCACAAACTAGTACCAAAAGGGTTCAATATTACAAAATTATGTAACTGACATTAACATAGGATGTTGACCAAGGTTCTTACAGAACTTAAAAGAGCGCTGGAAATTATGCTAATCATCCCGAAAAAATGATCTAACTATTTATTTAACTAGACTGTCATTGAAACGTTTCTGTAGTAGTAATTGAAAAGTGATTCATTTCATTTATTTCACAGAATACTCAATAGCAATTGTCAGTTTGTATTGAACTTGATATATATAGACGTAAACAATTACATTTTACCTGAGTATTACACAGGCATTGTAGAGTCATTTAAACATTAGAAAGTAAGTATCATCAGGTACAAACTTAAGATTTGAATTGTAGAAATAGTTCTTTAAAATTACATGCCTTCAAATGGCAATGAAAGTAAATAATAAATTTTGTTATGGGGATTTTTGGATCGGCCATGTTGACGCGTGTTTAATGGTTTAAGTTCAACGTTCATCCTAAATCTTTACGCAAACAGTCCTTATTTTTGAGTCTATCGGACGACTGGGGAAACGCAAAGGGGATTAAGATGTCTGATGAGGAAGTGCACTAGCCTTATTTTCAAAAATTGCGGCAGCATTTTATAAATGTATTACCCTAAAATATTCGCCGCTGTTGTCAGTATTGATCACGGTGAACTGTCGATTATTTTGCAAACAAAGAAAAATAAAAGTAATTTTAATAATGAATATATAACAAATGTTTCTACAAATGTTGCGGTTCAGAAACAGAACTTCAAAAAGACTCATTTTTAGTATCCTGAAATCAGGAAACATCGCTATATCTATGTACATATTATTTGAAATAAATGAAACATCACCGAAATGCAACTCTTACCTGTATATGCCAATGCAGCTACAAACCATGCCATATCTACAAATCCCAGGTAAACTGTGTATATTACAATAACTAGTGTCGTTATATCAAAACATTTCCAACACTGCGCATGAGTAGAAAATGCATCACAACACTATGCACTTATTGATTGGATTATATACGTTTTAGAGTAAACCATTTGATTATGAATCGTTGCATGGATATGCTGACGTCATTTTATTAATTTTGATTTGCCAGTTAAAATCTCTTGATATTAAAAGTAGCATATTGATACCGCAAAGCAATCACATAATATGTATGATCTAATGTATTATAGATTATCTGCTATGGTTTATCGTTAATTTGGTTATTTGCTATAGTTTATCTGTTATAGTTTTTCGGTTTAAATCTATCCGTTATGGTTTGTTATGATTTACCTGTTATTGCTAATTGTTTATAGGTTATATGTTATTGTTTATCGGTTTACATTTATCTGTTATTGTTTATCGGTTTACATTTATATGTTATTGTTTATCGGTTTACATTTATCTGTTATTGTTTATCGGTTTACATTTATATGTTATTGTTTATCGGTTTACATTTATATGTTATTGTTTATCGGTTTACATTTATCTGTTATTGTTTATCGGTTTACATTTATATGTTATTGTTTATCGGTTTACATTTATATGTTATTGTTTATCGGTTTACATTTATATGTTATTGTTTATCGGTTTACATTTATCTGTTATTGTTTATCGGTTTACATTTATATGTTATTGTTTATCGGTTTACATTTATATGTTATTGTTTATCGGTTTACATTTATATGTTATTGTTTATCGGTTTACATTTATATGTTATTGTTTATCGGTTTGCATTTATCTGTTATTGTTGATCGGTTTACATTTATATGTTATTGTTTATCGGTTTACATTTATATGTTATTGTTTATCGGTTTACATTTATCTGTTATTGTTTATCGGTTTACATTTATATGTTATTGTTTATCGGTTTACATTTATATGTTATTGTTTATCGGTTTACATTTATCTGTTATCGTTTATCGGTTATAGCTAATCTGTTATGTGTTCAAGCATGTTATAGTTTGTACTTATGTTTACCATTTTAATTTTTCACTGTGTTCGTGTGTCATGACAAGTGACGTATTCTGGTCTTTCGGCTGGCGATTTCAACCTTTTTCATAAAAACTTTTAATAAAATAACAATAAATATATGGGGAAAAATAACACATAAACAATAACAATAAACAATAACAATAAACAATAACAGATATATTTCATTTCAACAATTTTGATGGACAAGATGTAAACGTCAAATTGGATTGAATAACAGGCAAATCCTATGTAACAGATATATGTAAACCGATAAACTATAACAGATAAACTATACTAAACAAAGACCCATTCATAATACCACAAGAATAATACGCCGCACGTTATCTTTCAAATGATATTCCTAGAGGCCTAATTGTTATATGAGTGAACCAGGTAGGACTCTGTTATAAATCCTTTATCAAACATCTTTTTACGGCTCAGTGGCAGGCGGAATGGAATCAATATCAATAATTAAATGCACTCCATAAACCATATCATCTGTGAATGGCCTCCATGCTATAGAGACAACCACCGAGACGAAGTTGTCTTTGCCATTCTTTGGATGGATCATACATACCTTACGCATTCATAAATTTTGAAAGACGAAGATAATCATCAGTGCATAGGATGTGATGAGCCATTCACAGTTAAACATTTTTATTGGACTGCTTTGACCTTCTGTCTACTCGAGACATTTTTAACATGTCGTTACAAGTCTACATATCATTTTTTAAACTATTGAGATTAATAAAATTCTACGTTATCTAGAAGATATTGGTCTATATCATAGACTATGACGTACCATTTTAATCTTTTGTGATAATAACCCATTTAAGATGTTTTGCGTTTTGCTCTTACTTTTTAGTTTGTTTGATGTTATTTCTGTTTTGGATCGCTGTGTTTTGCCGTTTTATGGCCCTAATGACCTTTCACATGTTGACGGGCCTTTAACAAAGTCTTAATAATAATGATAATATTGATAATAATTTACTCTGTGCAATGATAAAATTATTGTACTATGTAACTATGTAAACATGTTGTACTGGGAACATGATATACTTCTTCAACTTAACGCATATGCAGCGAGCTAGTTTACTACAGTGTTGTCTCTTAAAGGGTTCGGTAAATAATTTACACTTTTTCACTACATCACGTTTGTGTCTACACCTATAAATATGTGAAGAGTCTTCATGCTTTGATATGTTTAACTCATTTTCTAGAGTGTGAAATCAAACGAAGACACACACTTTATTGGGCCATTTTCAATTTATGGTGTAGCGTCCTTTAACATCGTGCAATCGATTTTAGATGCTCCAGGATGTACTAAACCAGTAGCATTTATGCAAAATTAATATATTGGTGAAGTCACTGGAAAGATAAAATATCCCTGAAAGATACCTTGTCTAAGTAAATAGTTCAGAGCGGTCTCCACAAGGTCTTAAGGACTACCTTCGCCGACACGGAGGCTCTATATGGTTATCACCATTCTATGGTACGTTGACTTCACGCCGGCATTCCAAGCGCTTCACATTGTGATATTGCCTTCCTTAGAGAATCGGGCTAATTTTTCTCTTCGTGAGGAAAACATCAACGATATGTACATGAAAATAAAACAGAAGATGACACGAGTTGACAATATTAATTTATTCATCAAACGTCCTATTAAGTATTACAAATTGTTAAAGGGCCCTGTAAGTAAACGGAATGTTGTGGTTTCACTGGCATGGAATATAAAGTTAGTTATGATCAATGTCCGTTAGTATACCCGGTCGTTTCGTTATTGTTCGTCGTGTTCGATGTTGCCAAAGTGACATCATTCATTTAAATTGGACCAAAATTGACACGGAGGATGTTGTCGATAGAGCAAAATACTGTCGTCCTTACAGAATACAAGGTGTGATCCCCCCCCCCCCCCCCCCCTTTTTATTTTTATTTCTTAGAAAACTCCGAAAAAAAGAAAATACTACATGCCACCATAATTAAAATCCAAACCCTAATTTAAAAAATAGTGCAAAATATGAACAAAAGAAATTCCTAAGGTTCCTAAAAGAATGAAAGGAAATTTAAACAAGAGGTTCCATGTCAAAATTTGTAAATATTCTTTGGTTCCTTTTTGTCTCATAGGTTTGCGTTAAAAGCCTGTGGACAAATCTGAATTTTTTGTTTCTAATTTTTAATATATGTAGATGCTTCAGTGTCATTCAGCTACACGACTGACACAACATATCAATATTATAAATAAAAAAAACATATTCATCGCCATAGAAATATTTAGTATTAAGGTGACAACAGGTATTGCGACGTGAGACAGCATCTTTATCTTCACTTTATAGTTCTTTAGTTCTAGAAGTAAATGCAGTTAACACCTAATAATCGCCATTTTTCAGCTTTTCAAGTCTTTTTAATTCATTCTGTGTAGACATGTACAGTTCCAAACCGTGATCGAGTGTAATTTTAAAAATTGTTCTGCGTTGAAATTACTATAAAACCATTATTTTTTGTGCGCAATTTATTTTCATTGAATTCGTTGTTTCGCTCAGTCCATGAATCCGTATGTGTACATATTGTTAAAGTGATTATAGGTACACTTATTGAGCTATAATTTTGTAGAAAACACGAGATAGCATTTTTAAAACAGATGTATGATGCAGTTGGGTTCATTCTTTGGCTCTACTGTATTTAACCCTATATCTTTATCAGGAGCTAATCAATTGTGTATATTTCTTTAGAAACCACGAAAATTGAGCCCCTCAAAAATATATGATTTTATATTACATTTTCCGACATAATGCCCTTTGATTAAAACAGAATAAGATGTTGAATAGTTATGTACACATAGGTAATCTTTAAACCATTATCGTGTATATGTTATTTGCTACATCTATCTTAAGTTGCTTAAATTCCATAGAAAAGGTTGAGAGAGACTCAATAATGGTTTTAGTTACTCAAAGTTTGAATGAACTGGTGATTAGTGCATAATTCAAATCGTTGACAGTGACAAAAATAACGAAATAAGGACTTCCAAGACAACATTGATGCTCAATGAATATTCATTTTACCTGTCTCATCAAATCTATAGCTGGAACTTTTAGTGAATATTCGCAATTTTGTTCAATTCATACTTTAAAATTTAAACTAACCGCTGGTTGTCCTTATCAAATATGGAGCAAATTGGACCATATCTCTCTAACGCTATTGTTACGTATGATACTAAAATCAAGAATATTTGTGACGTTATTTGACCCGGCCGTTTAATTTATGTATGACCATAAACAGAACCATCCCTATCATCTTTAGAGTATGCATTAGATATTCACTGCCATGACTGCATATGAAAAAAAATATCATTGATACAACTCACCTTTCACTCCGGACTCACGATAAAGACAAGTTGCAATATCTAGTAAGTATGTCTTTATTATTATTATTATTTTTTTTTTCTATTTTCAAATATTTCTTAATTAAAGCATTTAAAAGATACGCGAATCTTATGAAGAAAACAAAACGGGGAAAGAGTAAACAGCAATAACGATGACTTTTTCCTATTGCAATATGTAGACCACAACAAAACAAATGCTGCAAAGTCTGATTTTTCTAGGTGTTCTTATTATTCGCTTGTTCATGTATGGAATAAAGGAGCAAAGATTTGACACCATCAAATAAAGTGAAAAGTAAATATAGTTTGGTGGTTAATGAAAGAAATACATCTGTTTTGTTCCATGCTATTCAGCGAAGATTTGAAAGTTTTGTATTATGACACAAATAAAGTGATTAACGCAACATACAATGAAAACGATGAAAAAGAAAAATAAGTAGAACTGTTTCTATACTTTTTTTCTACTTCATTGCAAATATCAACAAATCAAAAAATGATATTCACTTCAATTTGATGACTTTGATGAGTTTGATGAAAAAAAAATACGATGAAAGTACCATACATCATTTAAGGATTTATTTTCATTATCATTTATTTTATCGTTTGCTGGCAACATGAAACCTCTCGGATCCGTATTTTGTAATCATTGTCATTCTATATCTTGTTCTCTAAATACTTGTTATATATCTGCTCGTATATTTGGTCAACTTTGTGGTTGCAGCCTCGTTCTCAAATCTCATAATTTATCTGTTGACATATTTGGTAAACATTGTGGTATTGCAGCCTCGTTCTCAATATTCTTTATTGATCTGTTGACGTATTTGGTAAACATTGTGGTATTGCAGCCTCGTTCTCAATATTCTTTATTGATCTGTTGACATATTTGGTAAACATTGTGGTATTGCAGCCTCGTTCTCAATATTCTTCATTGATCTGTTTACATATTTGGTAAATATTGTGGTTGCAGCCAGGTAAACATTCTGAAAGAGGCCTTACTTTTTATACTCGTCTATCATCTGTCGACATATTTGTTGACATTTGTATATTTGAGTCTATATTTTACAGCATCGATTATGCCTGTACAAGAAGTTATGAACAACAATGATACCCGATCTATGGATTCTGGTGAAGTACATCATTGTGGCATCTGCTGTCACTTCGGATCATTTACAAATCCCGTCATCAGATATAAAAAGGACAAAGTATACCGCGAAAAAATCATTAGAACTGCTTGTTTGTACTTGGCCATGTTCACTATGGTAAGTACAAATCCTCCTGGAGTTATTACTTTTTATCGCATCACATGGTTTTATTCTGTGTACTGACGTCATTAATACCGACGTGACACATGTGACGTTATTTAAAACGGTTTTACATGACTGTTTTTTCAATGAAAAGCATCAAGTCCATTTTGAAACTCGATGCCTTGATTTTTGTGCTATTTTGCACATATAAAACTAGTTAATTTTTTTGATGGACCAAGCTTTGCATATAAAGATGCAACGCTGACCATTTGATGTAATTAAATCCTCTATGAAACAAGCCTTTTCATTGGTCATGTTCTATGTTACATGCATGTATCATCCCATAACGTTAAACATAGACGTCTTTTTTGTAATATCACTCTTGATTGGCCAACGTGGCGGTGTATGAAATTATAAAAGAAAGGTGTCCATTACAGAGGTATGTTACATTTTATGGCGAAATAAGTGTTAAGGATTGTGTTTTAATGACATTGATTTATAACATCCTAATATAAAAGCAAGGATTCGCCCATGCATGAAAACATGACATCATAACTGAAACGGTAAAAGCAGGCCAGGTCATTATTTTTCCACTTTAAATTTAAACTCGCACATTACAAACATATTCATTGTGTATTTTTGCCTGAATTCAAACCGACAGATATTTTTTCAGGGGTTTGCCAAAAGCCAATTAGGACCCTCACTGATAGACCTCCAGATAATCAGCAGAGTGGGTCTAGAGGAGGGTTCCGCATTCATAACGGCAGTGTTCACAGGATACATGGTTGGAATCTGTGTCGGAGGGATCATTTACTACAAAGCAAGAAGGACTTTTACAGTAATAGGAGGGAATGTCTTGCTGACCATCACAACCTTAGCAATACCTTGGTGTTCGTTCTATTGGCTGATGCTATTCGTCTTTTCCATTTTTGGGTTCAGCCTTGGAGTAGCAAACTCGGGTAATTTTTTTCCTATATTTATTTCTTTTTTCTTCTCATATCCCTACTTTTTGCTATTACAATGACGACATTTTGTGATTGAAGCCCAATTGTGTGTATTCATATCTTATCATTAAAATGGTGAGCGACACTTTTCCTATTCTTTATCAGAGGATAGTATGTCGAATGAGACGATTACAATTTCTGGATGGATCTTTCTTAAATTCCATATGTAGATTACCATTGCTCTAGTTGTGCCCATTCGATTTTGTTCTGATTAAAAAACTAAGAACAAACAGGCCGACAAGTGGCCATCTTTGATTTTGACTTTGCAAGTTTGTTATCGCTATTTCTTAATTTTGAATGCTCAAATTTCTTATCACTAAGATGAAAAAAAAAGAGAATAGAAATGAGAGAATAGGTCCTACTTGCAAAGAGCAAACAAAGGCCAAACAATGTTGGCGCTAAGATCACTCTGGTCAACATTTGGCATCAAACGAATGCGTTCGAACCTTTATTTATTGTTGTCTATTTATTTATATATGTATTACTCACTTGTAAAGTTATGGTATTAGGAAACGACCAAGCATGTGTCCTGTGGTAACTGATAGTGTAGTATTAACACTTTGGTAAATCTGATTTATTCTCAGGTTAAATAGATCCCAATAGATCCGTAAAGCTTATTCTATCTATAATCACAGGAACATCTATGTAGATGTAAGTCTTTATGCAGATGAAATCCTGTGTTTTGTGAATTCTTGGTAAACTGTTTGTTTTGCTAATGATATGTGTTGGATCACGATTCAAAAGGTATTGAATAAAATTGGTATGGAATAATTGTGATGTTTCAGTTACCGTTGGGGACCTGCAAGGCATGTGGGGGAAAGATGGCCGACCTTACATGCAGGGAATGATGCTCATGTATGCGGTAGGTTCCGCTGTAGGTCCACTTATTGCAGCTGGTTTCCTTTCCTATCCGGTATCTTCTAAATTCATAGGAAACCAATCAGATATGCATTTGTGTGTCGGTAAATTGAATGACACAACTTCATCGACATTGGACTGCTTTGACAGTGAACAGTATAACATATCCAAGGATATTCCAGAATCGACTTACTATCACACACGTGGAAATACCCAACTTTACCTATCTTTTATGTTTATAACAATCTTCAGTGTCTTGACCTCTTTAGCTTTTATGGCCTTCTACATAAGCTTTGAGAGGAAAATTCAAAATGTTTCACATGGATTAAGTGTCATTTCCAAGAAATACGAAACCAGACAACTTCCGATAGCATTGAAGTTTTCAGCATTAGGAATGATGATTTGCATTGCAGCATTGATTTCCAGTATCGAGGAAGCGTTCGTAGGATTTCTGACCACATTTTGTGTGATTTATCTAAAATGGACGAAATCCCGAGGGGCTGTATTGACATCAGTGTGCGGTTTCTCAGTAGTGTTCGGACGGTTATTTTCTGTAGTTATAATACAGTTTATCAACCCTATGACACTCACTGGCGTCCATGCTTTAATAACAATGCTGTCCTTCGTGGGATTATACGTAAGCACACTGCATACATCAACTGTCGGAATATATATTTGTGCTATTGGATTCGGATACGGAAGGTCGGCAATACTGGCGAGTGTGTTGTCCTGGATTGATGAAATTGTTACACCTGTCACTGGGAAAATTTCTGCGCTCGTTTACTTCGTGATAACCTCTTTAGTAGCAATAAATCCCGTAATACTAGGCAGTATGATGGAAAACTTGAGAGATATCTGGTACGTGTTGCTGCTCCTGGGAGAGAGTGTGCTGTTGGTGATTTTTTACACTGCGGCCGCGTTAATATCAAAGTTTATTGTAGCACGACACGGCTATACATACGGTAAAAAAGATAACTCTGAGGGAAATGCACAAATAAACACAACAGAAATGGTGAATCATAATGTTTAACACAACAAACAAAATACATGCCGAAAGGAACTGCATTATATATCAGTATGGAAACACACGTTACACAACCAATGTTTTTTCATATATTTCTTAGATTCTAGCAAGTAATTTATTGAAAGTAACAGACAAACGCGAGCTTTATCGATTTTATCTTCTTTGATAATACCTGGCGAAGATGAAACTTACTAAATACAACCAGCACTAGTTTATTTTACATTTTTACAACAATCAAAAAGTTCTTGTATTGAAGAATACATTGTTTTCGGTGCAGTTCTGGGCTAAATGTGACAGGAAGTTAAAAAAATAAATGGAAATTTGATATGCTATTACAAATGAAAGAAGAGAGCGTGAAGCGTCGTTCCGGTGAACGTTAACCGTGTCATCCAATCAAACTTACCAATCAGGTTGAATAATGTCTGCTTTAAAAACATTAATGTGTGGAATATTGTTTGTTTAAACATTAATGTGCGGAATGATGTCCGTTTAAACATTAATGTGTGGAATATTGTTTGTTTAAATATTAATGTATTGACTATTGTTTGTTTAAATATTAATGTGGTGAATATTGTTTGTTTAAATATTAATGTATTGAATATTGTTTATTTAAATATTAATGTTGTGAATATTGTTTGTTTAAATATAAATGTATTGAATATTGTTTGTTTAAATATTAATGTGGTGAATACTGTTTGTTTAAATATAAATGTATTGAATATTGTTTGTTTAAATATTAATGTGTGGAATATTGTTTGTTTAAATATTAAGGTGTGGAATATTGTTTATTTAAATATTAATGTTGTGAGTATTGTTTGTTTAAATATAAATGTATTGAATATTGTTTGTTTAAATATTAATGTGGTGAATATTGTTTGTTTAAATATTAATGTGGTGAATATTGTTTGTTTAAATATAAATGTATTGAATATTGTTTGTTTAAATATTAATGTGTGGAATATTGTTTGTTTAAATATTAATGTGGTGAATATTGTTTATTTAAATATTAATGTTGTGAGTATTGTTTGTTTAAATATAAATGTATTGAATATTGTTTGTTTAAATATTAATGTGGTGAATATTGTTTGTTTAAATATTAATGTGGTGAATATTGTTTGTTTAAATATAAATGTATTGAATATTGTTTGTTTAAATATTAATGTGTGGAATATTGTTTGTTTAAATATTAAGGTGTGGAATATTGTTTGTTTAAATATTAAGGTGTGGAATATTGTTTGTTTAAACATTAATGTGTGGAATGTGATTTTTCGGTAATTTCGTTTCTCTTTTTCTGTCCTTTCTTTCTGTGTTTTATTTTCCACTCTTTTCTTACCGTGCTTGTGACTCGTCACTGTCTGTAAGAATTCAAAGTTTGAAAATCACGTAAGAGGATTTTCAAATAGCCGACACAAATAATGCAAATTAGAAACAGTAAAATATTAGCTAATGTAGGAAAAGGCTTACCTCTGTATATGGTTTAACAATGACTAAATTTAGGGTTCGATGTACCTTTATATTAAAATAGATAAGGCAATTAGGTAACTAATTATCTGTATACAATGTGCAAGTCTTTGTCTCACTTAGAAAACTCGACTGCTTATCAATACTGGTCAGTACGTAAAATATTATCCCTGGTTTCATTAACATTGACATCATGTTACTCTACACAAGTATTTTCTCTGTCAAACACTATATCTGTAGAAATGAACCTATTCAGTAGACAGTCAGTGAAAATCTCACAATAAAACTTTCCGCTTTATCACCGTTCAGGCTTAAATCGAACATGATCGGTGAGTATACAATAATCTACCGCATGTTCAGATAATGCAAAGAAATGGGCTTTTTAAGTAGGTCACCAATACACACGTTCTCAACGATTAGGAGGTAGATCTAGTGAACTGAATAAGCTGTACAACATAAATATTCAAATAGCAATTTCGGCATGGACTTTTTTTAAACAAATGTGTGTGCTTCACCATATGAAATGTGAGCAATCGAATTCCAAACAGGAGTGAAATCATCTGATGTATATTTGATACCATATGAATGTCTTCGCTGAATGCCACGCTTTTTTATTTTATTTTATTTTAGCACGTGCCTCGCATGGAGCGCGGAGGTCAGGTATTGTGTGATTTTAAACACGTGTACCTAGTGACCGTGAACAACACTTCAACGTGACCGAGTGTCATTATTCTAGGCCAAGCAATAAATCATTTGTAGTATATTTAGTGTACCCGGCGTTTCTTTTTCGTGTTAGTATATAAAGGAAACCACAATTTAACATATTGACTTTTTTTGTATTTAAACAGTACAATTATTACATACGAGTTGCATTTTCACAAGTACACCTGACACATGCGTACACACCATCTGTCTTAACACTCTAGATATCAAGAAAATGGGCGGAAAGAGCAGTCCAAATTTCCCAGCCCAATTAACTATAAATTCACTCTTCTCTTTATCTTGGATAAAACACAGCTTTCTTATTGTTATGACTAAAACAAACCAATCTACTTCAAATCTATCTGGCTTCAATCAGATATAGCACACTGAATGATATACTCCTATCATATCTGTCTACAATACGAGATATATAGTAAGCTCAGTCATTCAGATTTCTGTAACCATTCCAGTTCTATTGAAACTGATTTTAAAAATACTTACTAGATAAATTTCTAGATAAACATCCTACAACTCGCCTTTAATTATAGAACATTCTTAAACTATACTGCACACTCCAGCGTTGCAGAAAACGATTTCAACCTGAACGAAAGTAAAACCCTCAATACAGCTACCAACACTCTCCAAGTAGACGATTTTTTTAACTTTCCTTAATAGACAACATCCCACGAGCTACACTATCAACTGTATTACCTTTATAGCCAACAAAACTCGTAACGCTAGCATCGCTATAGGCAATCTTGGAATAAACCACGGTCACGTGATTGTCTGAAATCTAGTTTACTTAAAGTCTTTTTCCAAAATTGAAATTGCACGATACTCTCATTGGACAATTTGATATAAGAATTCCAAATGTAAGTTGTCTGTACATCCATGGAAAGATATGTAATCATATTCTGCGACAGATTCCCTATTACTACCTTCATAGAAATGATCTGTTCTAAGAAACAAGCAACTTTCACCACCTGTACTCGTTATTTCTACTGTAACCAAAGCCTCCTCAACTCTACGGACTGCAATATATATCAACATAAACATCCAATTCCTGTGTTAATAACCAACGATGTTTTCTACTTTGGGTATAGAACCAAATTTTAACCAATTTTCCTTGATCTCATCTGCTGCTAATTGAGTGAGAGAGACAGGAGAACCACACCTAAATCCACCGTCACAAAACACTCAGCCCTCACCTCTCCATTTACCAGTGGCGTTGTTATTTTCGTAAAAGTGTACGGAGCTCTTGATAAACCAAAGGGTAAAAATCTAAATTTGAAATAATTAATTGACTCAAAATAAATAAATGTTCACACAATGATTTGCTGAATGCATGTCGAACATAAATATCCCTATTCTAAATACATCAAAGCCAACCTCAAATTTCACAGGTTGTTCCCATTAACCAATCTCAAATCTAATACCAATCTCTTCTTTTTGTACGTAAACAGTTAATGGATTTACAACCATTAATACATTATCATATTTTCCCATTAAACCCCTGTCTAAAAATCTTAATAGTTTGAACCACAAACTCCTCCTCTTTCAAAACTGACCTATTGTTGTTCAGAAATAATCTATCTGGTTCTGGTTGTGAAGGAAAGGGAAGTTTATATCCATTAAATCATGTAGCCGTAATAAAATCACAAGGCCCTATTTCATGCCAAAAATCTAAGCCTTTTAACCTTCCCTTTACTATAATGTATTTTGCCCTTCCTCGTTTAATAATAATCATGGGTAAACACGCGGGTAAACACGCTATCATCAATTGTCCAAAACTCATCGATGAAAACTCCCGAATTCACTATATTTATACCATCATTCCCCCCCCCCCCCAACCCCCCCAACCCCCCTTGTCCATTTCTCTGTTTTTATAGAATATCACAAGACACTAACATCCTGAAGAGTATTTGGTTCTACATCATCAGGGTATTAAGAAGATTTTTTGGATTTCAGTGAATTTGACCCATTTTTATCCCGTCCAACAGCCCGTTGGGGTCAGTCGAGGTCAATGTGTGCATCTCATTATATTGATAAGGTTAAGATAATGTTTCTAACCAGATTTGACCTACTTCCAGTTATAAGAAAAACGCAAATAATGTTAAAAGTGTGATTTTCCAATATAAAATATTGTTAACTTTACCCCTCTCCAGGGGGAATTGTGAGACCCTGGGGCCATGAAATTTACATCAGACATACATCATTGCTCATATTTTGCCACAGATTAATTGAATGTGAGTTTGGACTAATTCATGTTCTCATGTTGGTAATTTCTTGTTGTTTAATATGAATCAAATAAGCTACCAAACATACCGTAGTTACAACACTTACATTGTTTTAAAATGACCCAAATTGCTTCATTAAAAAGTTCAACTAATAAATTATAAACTGAACAGATTTTTATCGTCAGTAGAAGACTGGCTGCAGCACAGACGCACGTAGTGTACGAGACATTACGGAATCGATCAACGTTTTAGGCTGTACTATAAATCTCTGTACACTAAGGTCGAAAATAGTCTGACGAGATGTAAACATAAGAAAAATTTGCAAAATAATTTATCGCCGTTTTTCATTTAGTTCAAATATCGCACTTCTGTGTCTATATCAATTAATATTTTACCAGCGTGTACAAAGTAACGTTAATCTGGCTATGAAGATCGATAAATAAAGTTAATTAATAGTACTGATAGTAGACGCAATATCAAGCAATTAGCAAATTCTGAGTATTGTAGCAAACAACAGCAAACTTTTCGTTTCAGTTTCTTAACATTCTCAGTTTTAGCAAAATATCACCAGTGAAACCGGAGACATGAATGTTTCATAATGGTTGTCATGTCGGTTATCTGAGAATTTGTAACAGTTCCTGGTCAGAATCATTTCAATGTTATTTCTAGAAATGTTGCACTGGATCCTATTTTGTGAACTATGTGTTTTTAAGGAAAATCATAATTGCGCAATGATATTTCAAAATGACCTTCTTGTTAGACATATCATAGCTTTAGCGAGGGTGCAAAAATACAGCAACAATGTGTGATAGTTTTCCTTATTATCGATACTTTCCACTTTAATTGCACCGTTGGAATCAGAGAAGTTAATTGTTTTTTTTAAGATGGCGATCATACCGACCATGTTGTATTGGATTATTTCAGACCAAACGAAAAAACAGCACTTGGTAAGAACAAACACATGATCGTACCAAACAAATTTAAGCTGAATGCCAGTGATGAGACTTCACAAGTATAGAACGTAAAAAAGTGTTCGGAAGGTGGACAGCACGGTGCTGACAACGCAAAGCGACAGACTAAACATAATGGTTATAGACACTGATCCTTTGTTAAGATGACCTAAATATTTGTGTTTTTATAATACCCCTTTTTCTTATTATACAACCATTATTCCTTCTAGTCAGAACTGGTACGTTGTAAATGATCCATACAAAGACTTGATAATAAACCATAGGACGCATACCTTATTTTCATGATTTCCAACAATCACATTTGACTGAAGAATTAGATAAGATCACTGTGAATTGTTCCAAACCAAGTTTAGAGAACAACCATCCGGTTTTCAATAGCACATGGCTATATCACTGTCAACATCATAGTAATTAACTTCGTTTTAAATTTTTGTTGTATTGTTTATGAAACTTGAACATGATCTAACAGATGATTCGCATCATTAATTTTTCTTTCAGCAAGTTTTAATCAGAGAGCAGCAGGTAGCTTAGTAAATGACTTATTTTCAATAATGAAAAAACGAGTTTGTCAAGTGGGCTCAATATGTTGACATGTTGATGTTTTCTTGTTATTGTTTCTCTTATAGTGTTCATATTATTATTATTTCTCTAATAGTGTTAACATTATTATTATTATCTCAATCATATCTCAGGAATTCAGGAATGAAATTTGAAAATCGCACAAATTGAATAGTTGCTAATATTGAGAAATCCTGTCCATTAATGGATTATAAATATGGAATTCACTAAAGAAAATATACAAGAGAAAAGAAAACTTTAGATAACAAACATATATGCTTAGTCTAAGCTAATGTCACGATGCAAGTGGACTTATCTCATGAGTGTTTCATTTTGTTAAACATAACATAAGGACTCCTCACCGCCATGATGGTAAGACAATTATTGAAGTATGATGTAGCAATAACTTATATGAATACATCATTTACTTTACATTAAAATCGCATTAAATCTAACAAAGCGTTTGCATGTTCATACAAGTTGTATTGAACTATGTATGAATTGTCTTCTTATCCGCTCAGTACTGGTCGATTTCCTGGACAGTGGTCGTAAAGATACACATTAACGACATAAACGTATGAATAATACATAGGATAATAAATAGGTTTCTGTTGAATATTGTATGAGACAAATTATCATTTTTATTGTGTTATATTGAGATCAAGTCATTTAATCTCAAATGTTATAAATACACGTTGTTTACAATAATTATATTCCGATTTGCCGTTCTGTTGGATAATGTTTCAACGTTAATAGAAAAGAAATGATAGAAATAATAAAAAAAACAATACAATAAGATTCAAATACATCGATACTAGGGAAAAAACAGAATCCTGTAGACATCTTACCTGAGATAAGTCATAAGAAAATTGTCAAAATCACATTCCAGTTACACAGCTAAATAGCATATATAATGACCTTAAAAATTCTATATGACAATCGGCTATATGTTATATGTTTTCAGCACATACTGTATTATAATAGCATTCTTTCTCCCTAAAAAATCATCAAATTTGCGCAAACAATGGAAAAACAGTGTAGTTACTAGTTGAGTAACCTAAAAATTTCTTGCTTTCAGCAAGTTTTAATCAGAGAGCAGCAGGTAGCTTAGTAAATGACTTATTTTCAATAATAAAAAAACGAGTTTGTCAAGTGGGCTCAATATGTTGACATGTTGATGTTTTCTTGTTATTGTTTCTCTTATAGTGTTCATATTATTATTATTTCTCTAATAGTGTTAACATTATTATTATTATCTCAATCATATCTCAGGAATTCAGGAATGAGATTTGAAAATCGCACAAATTGAATAGTTGCTAATATTGAGAAATCCTTTCCATTAATGGAATATAAAAGTCAAGGATAAATATGGAATTCACTAAAGAAAATATACAAGAGAAAAGAAAACTTTAGATAACAAACATATATGCTTAGTCTAAGCTAATGTCACGATGCAAGTGGACTTATCTCATGAGTGTTTCATTTTGTTAAACATAACATAAGGACTCCTCACCGCCATGATGGTAAGACAATTATTGAAGTATGATGTAGCAATAACTTATATGAATACATCATTTACTTTACATTAAAATCGCATTGAATCTCACAAAGCGTTTGCATGTTCATACAAGTTGTATTGAACTATGTATGAATTGTCTTCTTATCCGCTCAGTACTGGTCGATTTCCTGGACAGTGGTCGTAAAGACACACATTAACGACATAAACGTATGAATAATACATAGGATAATAAATAGGTTTCTGTTGAATATTGTATGAGACAAATTATCATTTTTATTGTGTTATATTGAGATCAAGTCATTTAATCTCAAATGTTATAAATACACGTTGTTTACAATAATTATATTCCGATTTGCCGTTCTGTTGGATAATGTTTCAACGTTAATAGAAAAGAAATGATAGAAATAATAAAAAAAAAAAAAAAAAACAATACAATAAGATTCAAATACATCGATACTAGGGAAAAAACAGAATCCTGTAGACATTTTACCCGAGATAAGTCATAAGAAAATTATCAAAATCACATTCCAGTTACACAGCTAAATAGCATATATAATGACCTTAAAAATTCTATATGACAATCGGCTATATGTTATATGTTTTCAGCACATACTGTATTATAATAGCATTCTTTCTCCCTAAAAAAATCATCAAATTTGCGCAAACAATGGAAAAACAGTGTAGTTACTAGTTGAGTAACCTAAAAATTTCTTGCTTAGAGTTATCTTTAGATAGCTACCGTTTCATCATAAAAACGTGTTTGTGAATTACTGGATTTTGGACTTTCTTTTCGCCTACTCCCTAATTTTTGACTGAATATCAAAGCACTGAGAGTGCATGGTCAAATCATACAACAAACATAACACCATGACCGATAGGCACCCATCTTTATTTTTGATAATTAAAGTTTCCTGCTATTTCAAAATGATATTTTGAATAGATCGTTCTCATATAAGGTGTTACATATGATAGGGTGCTTTAACGATATAAAATGATTTAAAGCAGCCCTTCACTAAACCAAACAAATTATATTAAAACACTCACCCTTAACTCGTTATATAGCATTCACTGATAATTTTCAGTAGCATACATATTCGTCTTTAGATTTTTACATAATAATTTGCATTCTATGTAGACATTATATGCAAAAACACACACTTGAATAGGAATAACAATTACAAAAATGGACATGTCTTATTTTTAAAATTGATATTTATTTTCAGTAAGTATGACGCCATATGAGCTTATGTTCATATGCATCTGTATTATCAACAGGGTTTCCCACTTATCATATAAAATTGTAAATCTCAACGAAGCAACACGGTTGTATTCCTTAATCTAAAAAGATATGCAGAAAAAAAACACAATACAAACATATTTATTTGTTTTTTCATCATTTTCATCCAACATGATTGGACTGATGAGGGCGCCTTGAGGAAAACCAAAAGCAGTTTCCATGTAGTAGCATTGGAAATGAGGTTACAAAATGTTCATAACCTGGTGAATAGAAACTATTGTACCACCAACTTTGATAATTGAACTAGGTCTCTCCAATGCCCATACAGTCATATCCCTTGCAGCTGTTCTAGAAGTATAAAAGAAGTGATGTGAAAATTGAATAATATTAAAATTTTGACCAATCAGAAGTCAGGATTTGGCTGCCAAATTTACAAGTTTAATTGTTTGTGTGTCAAAATCAGAGGTTATGCGGCCAATCATCTAAGCCTTCCCTTTACCATAATGTATTTTGCTCTTCCTCGTTTAACAATAATCATGAGTAAACACACTATCATCAATTGTCCAAAACTCATCGTTGAAGGCTCCCGAATCCACGATATTTATACCATTATTTTTTTAGTTAGTAGTTGCTATCTCGAAATTTCGTGATAAAATAAAACACAACGTGGCCGGAATACGCTTCCATATATATATATATATATATATATACCGTAAAGCCGATAATTTTCAACCGTCAAAAGATTCGCGATTTTCTTTTGAAAGGAACGAATAATGTTTTAACGAATAAAAATCTTGCGATCTGGATGTCAAGTGACATTTAATTCACATCTGTCTCATTATTTCTAAGATTAATTTTTCGCGTTCACGTTAGCACTTTCGAAATGACGATAATGTAATCCTCGCGAAAATAACCGGTTATACGGTAGTATTGGTGAACTAGAAATTGAATTGAATAACATTCAGACGAGTATAATGGACATGCTTTATTATGCTTGATATAAAGCAACATTTAAGGAAATGTTGAAATACCAATGTATGTACTTATGTATCGTGCTGGAATAAAAGATTAAATTTCAGAGTGACATTATTTGAACATTTGAAACACTGATGTGATTTCCATTTTAGGCATGTTTCTTTTGTATGACAACCTCTGAGAAGATGAGATAGGGTTTGAAGTCAGAATGCTCAAATGCATAGGCCTTTAATCTAATAAAATATTGATCAATAATCATATCTCTCTCGCCTTTAGTTCGGGATTTTGATAGTCCTCCATCAAACACATGGTATAGCCACGGGAAGACAGCATCAGATATTTTACGGGCATATTCCCGTTTTTCTGTCTCATCTGTAATAGATAAACATAAGTCTTTATTTCTAAAGAATAAACAAATCTATTTTGATATTGGTTTATTATCACAGAAAACCATTGCAATCGTCTGTTTTGACCCTTACGTACACGTTTGTTGAAAAACAAATCAAGACCGTCGTTAATTTGTGTGTCGTTAGTATCAATTTCAAGACGCTTTTTTTCTTCTGAAACACCGAAAATATCTAATGTGGTGATGACGGTGTTCTATTAATATTATGAATTCCACTCACTTTTATTGGCAATATCAAATACAGGGTGTTTGAGATACTGTTTCATCGACTTGATTGACACCATTTCCAATCCAAGTTCTACCACCTCTGGTATGGCACTGCTGAATTCCATAAAATCTGCTGCTGTTCTCACGTAATGGTTTGAAAAATTCATGGCCCGATATTCTTCCTGTGAATATATATATATACTGTTTCAAAGATATCGCATGCGGCAACTTTAGTTATATACACGTTCTTATAGAACATACTTGTTCATTTCAGAAATGTGAATTGTCAACATTTGGCAATAATGTTTGATGTCGAGACATCAACACAGAATTCAGAGAACGAAAACGGCAGTTAGCAGTTCAATGAATGATAAATTTTATCAAAGGCTGTCCAGTTTCAACATCAGATTTCATCAAAACAACATTACCACATTTTTTATACCAAACCTTAGTGATCACGTCTTCTTTAACCATGTCAAAAATGAAACTTCCTAAGTTTCCATTTCCCCCCTCTATGTGGGACGTCACATGATTTTGCTCGTCTACTGACGCGTTCAATGAAACAAGAAACCCCCCTGCAATATAAACAAGAACAGCAAGAAAGTATCAATATCTGATTAAAATCGTAATCAAGTTTCAATTTTAATACATCTATGCAAAAATATCGATTGCAAAATACCAAGGTGTCAACAGAATCTTAATCCCACTTCAAAATGTCGTAAAACTTAAGCAAAAAGAGACATGAAAATACCAACAATTCAACGTAATAAACTAGGTCAAATAAAGAAAAAAAATCGACATGTAAAACGGATCAAATTACAATGACGAGAAATAGCGGAAGTAACCCCAACCAAACCTCAGTCCCGAGGCGGCCATCTTGGATGTCGTATAAAGCAAAGGTGTACCAGTAAACACCATAATGATAATATACGCAACGTTTCACGAAAATTCATGGGGATGTTTCTTGGATAAACCGCAGAAATAGATGGCGGAATAATGATAAAAATAATAACAAAAACCAGAACAGTAATGACTTCATTGGTCAATCCTAGTAAATAATGTCACGTCCTCAAACATGAACATGTA
The DNA here is from genome assembly GCF_031769215.1 of Ylistrum balloti. NCBI lineage: Eukaryota > Metazoa > Mollusca > Bivalvia > Pectinida > Pectinidae > Ylistrum > Ylistrum balloti. The sequence goes on along the minus strand of NW_026782642.1, from coordinate 106,080 downwards.
TACAACAACGGACCCATCAGGCAACCTAACGAGCATCAAATACGTCCATCTTCCCATCGCACAAAAAAAAATACGCAGTAGCATGCATATCAATGAGATCACTACAACGACCGTAAAACTTCCATGTGATCTTCGTCAACCATGCATCTTTTGAAATCTTGTGCTATGAGTTTGTCAATGGATGACATCGTCATGAAAATATATTGCGAAATTTACAGCAAGAGGTGGAAAAGATTTTTTGGGGGATGCTAAAGCTTTTCCTTCCATTGGCAGACTGGTATTGGCAGTTTGTTTTTAGATAGAGTGTTCTGTAAAATGTGCCTTATCTGTACTCAACGTTTTGAATTAGAAAGGATATCCAGGCACATGAGTTCGAAAAACAGTGTTGCCCAAGATGTTTTATTCAAACATAAACAACATTTGTTATGATAAGTGTAAGAAGGAACTATGTGTATTAATTAAAATGACCAAAATAAGGATTATCGCATACCATGATGATTTGATTATGGTTGATGTTTTGTTAGTAAAACGATCGATGCTGTCTCCATTCAATTCAACAACAATAATAATAGGAGATGATGATGATAATCAAGTAACACTCTAACACATTTTGTTTGCGATTCTGACAAATTTATATAAAGTTTTAACAATACATCTTTGAAAGAATAGTGTTTCATTTATTCATTTCACTTTCATATCGTCAGCTAGCGGGGGTCTTAGAACAAAAGTCAGTGTTATCACAGTGCGGTTGCACAATATCGGAATCTCTGCCAAGGATTTTACAAAATGTAATGAACCTGAGTATTGAATATTCCTACACTACAAATACATATTCATTTTAAGCATTAATTAAACTTTTTGTGTTATTGAGCCATAACAAAAGATCAGAGGTCACTTTAAATTCTTAAGAATCTGTCTGCATTTTCTTTGTTGGTTTTGTTTCACAATTGTTGTGAAATGCTTTAAGTTTGTTATCTCTGTCAGTCCATTGCTGAAAGAATGTATAATACGCTGTGAAATACATCATACCAGAGCTATGCTTTATGTGTGTGTGTGTGTGTGTATAATCATAATTTGAATATGTAAAAACAATCAACAAGTAACCAATTTAACCTTATTCTCCACAAATTTGATTAGTTTAACTGATACATCGGCATATTTTCGTTCTGAAATCTCTTGATGCTTGGTTCAGTTGTTGTACCTCTTTCCTTTCATTTCAGAACGAGATTTAACTAACCTGGATTGAAAACAAGATTTATATGGCGGGTGTTTTTTTATGAATCGGAAAACTTGGTTTGGCCTTGCCTTTTTCAAGAGTCACCATGTAAATCCTGCTTTTGTTCATATTTCGCTCTAGTTTTATTGAATGTTTATCTTAGTTCCTGATTCTATTGAAATGTTGGTATTATTTCATCACTGTAACAATTCAAGATTATTCTATGTCATCCTATCCGATTTGCCATAACGTAATAGAGTTTAGTTCTGAAATTCCAGTAACCTTTAGATTACAGTGATCATGTGAGGACAAAGGACTGTTGCTCATAATGACAAAAACATTGTGTTAGGTCAGATGTGCGAAATCTTATATTTGAGACCGTTATTCTCCTGTAGGATATTAAAGGAACATAATTTCCGGTCAAATTTTTCACCAGGGATGTTTGGACATAACAAGATAACTTTTTGACCGTGTTTTCAGGTTTACTTAAATCAAAGGAGGCATGCAAAAACTGAATTAAAATATATATAAACAAATCACTTTGTAGGGGTTGTGGTCTATTGATCGCATATTAATAAGCAGATTTGATCTCTGATATGTGAAAACTCTACCCATTGTGCCACGATTTCAGTAGAGAGAATTGTTATTATAGTAGTAGTATTGATAAAGATCATGTTTAGTGTTTATAGCAAATACATGTGAGATATGTATTTTGCATCAATAAACGAAACCAACAAATACCTATTTATGATTTTACAAACCAGGTTTAAGTTCACGTCCCCTCGAAATCACAAAATCTCTCCAATCGGCTTTGCCTTGTTCTTTCATCACACTTTGTTCATTGTCATCTGCCTCTTCAAAGAACACGCCATTTTGAATTTGCCAAACTCTGTAAAATGTTTACATATCTAATTTTTAAAAATGTCAATCATCAGAATACATAACGTTATAATATCCAATTTTTCAATAATGAGCCGTTAAATTGACAAATATTTAAAGATTTTTTTTATCTTAGATATTGCATTTGAAAACAACATTTTACCTAAAATATTTTAACTGCCATACCTTACCGGAATATCACTTAACTTTGATATGCAAAATTTAAGTTTCAAAATTCGATAACGGTTTTAAATCAATTTAAATCAAAATATGTTTGAAAAGTAATATTTTCTCTTTTAGATAATTGTCAACGAAAACGTCATTAAATGTGCTGAAATAATTTTGCATTATACATACGTTTAGCGAAAAGAATAAATCAAATAAGTTCGCATATCCTACTGTCAATTAATAGCATTTAATACACTGAATTCTGACCAGTTCCAAGCAAAGTCGCCTTTTATGGTGTTGTCTAAAAAAAGATACAGTCTGAAGATTGGAATCATGTGTTTCTTTTTCAATACATACTGCTTTGACAAATAGTGTGTAGCTACAAAGGACATCGCCAAACCCAGAGAGTTGTTAGGGAGACACTGGTCGTACATAGATCTAGGGACAACCACAGAATAGATGTTACTGTCGACTCTTAGTCCGGGATGATGCCCGAGACCAAAATAAACGGATACATATGTAAATATGTAATTATGTTTTTAAATACAATCTTTACTAAAATCATGTAAACAATGTAGAATTGAAGCATGTTTTCTCGAGTGATTATCATATATTAATCATAATGTTTCATACTTTAGCATTGATTTAATATAATGGATTGATGATTGTGTGTGTGAAACTATTAGAAAACTGGGTGTAGTGAAATTTGCAAGACGTATATATGCTGAATAAATAGTAAATAACAATTTCGAATTAATTTTAAGTAAACATTGCCTGAGGATGCTTCCGAAGAAAAGTATAATCCTTAATTGTTGTCCTTATAGAATCAAGCTATTATTATTTTTTTTCTCATGATTATAATCAGATATGAAGATGAACTACATTATAACCAAACCTGTGATAACTTTAGATAGAATATTGAAGTCATTCAATGGTTGATCGTTACAGTACACGTTAATCACTTGGTCCTTCCCCAAAATTTCCTGCACGACATCTGTAAATAAATTTATCTAGATATATCTTAAAATCGCAATTATCAAAATAATAAAAGGAATTTGTTCGATGAAAGGAAGTGAATTTTCTGGCAAATGGAGGGATAGGAAAAGCAAATACACCAGATTCTCGTCCATTCCGTTGTCCATGCAAGCAACAAAAATACAATATCTATATTTACATAAACCATTTCAAAACCACCAATGGAATATACTGTCAGGTGAACTTGTAGTTAACACGGATTTATTTGTCAGCAAGCAAATGATACAACACCAAAACACGAAGTAATTATCATAATATAGATGCTAATATAAGATAAGTCATTTCCAATGACTATGAAATTCGTTTTCAAAACGAAAAACCCTTCAGACAAGAATAGTTTTGTAAAGAATATGACAATGCTTAATGTAACAATTGTTACAGTCAGAAACCACATACCTGTGAGAAAAAATACCAACATTTCAACAGAATCTTCATCTAAATTCAATAAAGCAGGGACAAAATATGAACAAAAGAAAAAAATATACGGAGATTCCTGAAAAAGTACAAGGAAAATAAGACCAGATGCTGTGAAAGAGTGAGCGTTTTCTCCTTCATTCAAGACATCCGCAATGATCGAATGTGACGAATGAATAAGACCATAATTCTAAGATTGCAAATCACTCGAACAAACTTATGCAAGGAACATAAGACCGCTTGTACAGAACGTCTCTTAAGCAAAATATGCTAACTTGGCCACCTGGACATGTTCGCTTTCGTGCGTTTCCAAGTGAGTATCTGTCAAATTTTCATTGACTGATATCTTGCCATACTAAATTTAAATTAATTGCACGATATTGTAGATATAGGTATGATTTTAATGAGTCTGCAGATTACCACCTGTCTTGTAAATATAAGTCGAATAAGGAAGATATCCCTCAGAATAGGAAACAATGGGATAATCAGGAAAGATTACCCTTACATTGTAAATTTTTAAAAAATATAGTAAATGCTTTTTAGCGTCTTCATGAATCTGCAGTTTCTTGGAATACCATTATGAAAAACTGTCTCTCAAAGGTAAAAGAACAATTGTGGCATTTTGCTTCCCCTGACAATGTTCGACAACATGTCATTCCCCTTGCAACTTACCTATCATTTCATTGATGAGGGAAAGAGATGCTCGCCCGTCTGCAGTTCCATAATCCGCTATGCTTACTGGCAGATCTGTCTTGTTCATCGATGTCGATCTTATCATTGTTTCTGGAAGAATTAAACAAACACCACTACATAATTTCATTTTACAATCTATAGAACCGAATATTACCTTATTATATACAATCTACTTAGAAGAGATGAAAATGTATGTTTATCGGTTGATTTATATCTTTAATACTTAATCAATATATTCGTGAAAAATGTTTTCGTTTACAGATATAGGTAAAAATAAAGCGATCCACATTGACTACTAACTAGGTGGCTAACTATCGTAGTAAAACACAAACGTTATTAAAATGTTATTTATTAATGTAGTGCAACATACTACGTGAAAAACGAAATAAAAACGGACTGATTTTCGTTAATAATAAACAAATATAGAATTTGAATTTTTTTAGTGTGGCTAACTTTGGGTGCGTTTGAACCACAATTGTTTGTCTCTTGAGATGTGATGACGTATGTACGTTTTATCTTTTGAAAATAGTTGAAACCAGTTCTACAGCTCATATAAAGTATTTTTCAAAGTGATTATCTAAATAAATGTCGGCAAACGAGAGGTAACGTAATACAAAGGAACGGTGTTTTAACACCCCCACCCGACCCCCATTAAGAAACGGGCTTCTGTTCAGAAGAGGTCTATTTTTTTAGGGATGTCATTTTCGGCTCTACTATTCCCTGATTATTTAAAGCTGTGTACCCAAAGACTCTATGAATATCCAGGAAGATATCAACGTATATAATTAGTACTTCAGATAAGGTATGCAGGAAGTTATTAACTTATATAATTAGTACTTCAGATAAGGTATGCAGGAAGTTATTAACTTATATAATTAGTACTTCAGATAAGGTATGCAGGAAGTTATTCGCGTATATGATTGATATATTCTTTATTGTCATGGTGAATGCTACATGAAGTTTAGTTCCATATACAAGGATGGGGTGTGATAAGCAAGTATTACTTAGTTTATCCAGGATTGTGTCTCGACAGAGATTGCCTGCATGACCATGGACGCTAAACATCTCGTCTTCGTCGTCATTCTCCGTTCGCTGTATCTCCATAGTTGGGAAATATCTTTAAAATAGAGAAAGATATAGAATAAGATAAGCCAGCATGGAAAACAGAATCAATTGACGATAAAGGATAAGATATTAGTTGTTCGATCCTAATCATCGTGTTGTTATCACATGCCTCTCTTTTATCCCTCTTTATGTTACTGTTGTTTGGCTGGCAGTAGAATTGAATATCGAATTTAGTTACAGATTTTCTCCGCTTGACTCATTAAAACAGGAAATGTCATTACGGTTTTATTCATATAAGCCAGTGAAAATGACAGGATTAAAAGCCATGACCTATCATTATATTTTCTAAGCGATGTCAAGTACAAAAACTACGGCATGCAATCCAATCTTGGCTGGAAGCTGTAGCCATTTTTCACAACACAATGATGATTTTATTAGGTGATACAACAACATTTAGAAATAACAGACAATGTGATTTCTTTTTATATCTATATGGTAAATAATATAAAATTTCCTACCCAATATATACATCATGAGAATATAGCATATGCCTATTAGTATAAAGTTGCCATGTATCTACCTAAAAATATGTGGTTTTATGGCATCGTATCAACAACCATGGTCATATGAGGAGTGTCCACGGAGGATGTAGTCACTGACTGACGTTTTGTATAGTGTAAACATACTGGAATGCCATAGTCTGAATACGATAGCGTGATACCTACAGTTTCTCGTTCAAATCACAGTGACACAAACGAGCTACCAGGCCTGACAGATAACGAAAACGTTGAATTCAACATCAAAGGTGATGCGCTGCCAAGTCAGACATTATAAAGATAAGAGTTGTTGAGGATGACGAGAGTTCATCAAGTTTCTACAAATCATCTGAATGTTTATATAACAATTTGTATCTAATTATCACAATAGTTTTTCATAACCTTGTACTTGGAAGTTCATAGTTCATTTATACGTACCCAGTTATCATTTGAAGGCGGAGACACCAATTGGTTAAAGGACACAATTTCGACAACACAGCTTCATGGGAATCAGAAACCACCAAGATATGACATTTAATGCAGGTTGTAAAAATGGATGGATAGTGCGTCTAGACTTCACATTTTTCGTTCACATTTCATACTGTGCAATAATGCCCAATATTGCGATATTTCGAGATGCCTTATTCTAAACAATTAATCCCGTGATTTGATGATTTTGCAAGCATGATTCTTCGGAATACATTTTAAATATCTTCACAATCCAGAGGTGGGTTTTATTTAAAACGTTAAAACGAATGATCCTTGGACAGTCCACGCTAAATGTGCATTTTTAGAGTTTATCCCAAACTCAGAATTGTCGTTAACTTTCAGAAATGACGATAACGTTAACCAGTTCAGCTGATCATTGTGTCCAAATTGGTGGATGTTAGTGTAAAGATTCTGACTACGTTTTGGTATTTTGCAATCAAGTAATAAGTTAGAAATTGCAGTCACGGTGGCCATAGTATAACATGATTGTACAATTCTTATTTTTCCAAACCACATTTATCTAAACTTTATGTTTTTAACAAGTACATCAGCATTGTTTGTAATGATTTAAAGATGGTGCAATCCACGTTTTGATGTGTTTGGTCTGCCTATACCAATAAGCACGAAGATATATCACTACAATGGTTTTCTTGTATATAAATATTTATTGTACATTGTCAGATACTTCAGTTCCCTATAAAATATTTGATTTCAAGCTATTTTAATAGGTCTAACTGCAAAGTTTAAAAGCTACAGCTCATATAAAATTTATACCGATAAAAATCGAATTATTCTCATTAAAGCTTTACATTAAATACTTGTAGTTCAGTTTATTCATTGGTCAAATGAAAAAAAAGATAAATGTATTGATCAGACCTATATTAATTCCGGTTTTGTAAACAGCATATTTATAAAGTCAATGTACACTTAAAAAATTACTAAAGTAAATATAAAATACCTTGACATCTTTCTTGTTTTTTCTCTAATCTTCTTGCTGATTTCTTGAAAAGACAAAAACAAATTGCGTCTATTGCACGGAGTTCAAACTGTAATACCAGTGAATGAACATACAGAAGAGTCAGCTGACTCTTGCTATGGATTTCATTGATTTCATATAGAACATCAACAACAATTTATTAACTCCAGATGGCTGTTATCTATTGTGTCCACGTGGAATTTTTTTGCACAGCGTATATATGATGTAGCAGATGTTGATAGCATTGACTTTTCTTTCAGCAGAATTTAAACGAGTATTTAACCTACATAGCTGCGAAATGTTGGCTCGATATCCGACATTTAACATTCGAAATTTGATATTGCACAGATCGGCCAAGTGGATAAATAGAAGAGTGTAATTAAAGAATTCACTGAAAGAGGAAAGGGGTGTTTAAATTCTAAGGGTATTTTGACAAAACATTTTTTCTATAATTTACTATCGATTGCGAATGGCTAATTTAATGTTCAAATAAACTATCTCGTAAAAGAGATCATCACATTTTAAGGTTATTCAAATATCACATGGTAACGTACAGCATTTTTGATTGGATAATTTTCGGTTTGTTATCGATCTAACCATGAATTGCCAAGTCTTTGCTACAGCAATAGTTAAGACGCTAGTACAAACATTGCTATCATCTTTCTCATCTTTACGCGATCATATTGACTTTGGGCAAATTCTTCATAGACGACAAGACGTATCGTCTACGATAAAGTGATATTGTGGTTACAACTTAACCGCAGAAGTCGTACAAATAATGAACAGACGCATAATTGAACACTTTTAGGTCGGCGTCGAATAACACAGTATGGCTGTTGGTTCCTTTGATATTACCAAGCATTGCAATACTTATCTGAATTGAGCATGATTTACAAAGCTGATGTCGTCGATAAAGCAGAAGACATATTAACTTCTGGAACCCGGTGTCATTCTCTTTGCACTCTTCTGGAGTCCCCATGTAAATCTTTCTGTTTTTGTTTTGTTTTTTTGTTTTAGTTTTTTGTTTTTTGTTTTTTGTTTTCTTTAGCAGAGTTATGGAAGAATTTACAAAAGACACACAATTGGATAACACTCATCATTACAAATACGTAGATACGGAAGAGCCCCACAATGAATTAAACTGTATCATTCATGGCCTTCAAATGACTTACAAACAACGTTTCAATCAATCATCGTTGAATAGCTGCTCAATATCGTGAAAACCAGTCCAGGAAAAGAGATGCCATACACGATTATTAAAAAAAGTTTAAGATTGCTTTATGATCCATGGGCATGTTAACCATTTTAAGTAGTCCCACCATCTCAAGGGACATAGTTATAGGTGGTTAAAATGATTAAAATTTAAGGTATCGGCAAATCAGGCATTAGAACGAAACAGAAGTTTGAGGTATATATGGATATAGAGAACACTGACGTGGGAGCAGGTGTTTTTTTCTCCTAAATTGTTTCGAAAAAGCTTTTAAAATCTGATAACATAGACCTTTGTTGTATTGATCAATATATGAATTGACTACTTATCCGAGGAGTATTCTAAACGCATTTGTATATTTCCTGGAGAGTGGTTTTAACGACATATTTAGTATATTATCGTATGAATAATGCACGGGGAAATAAATGAGTTTCCTTTGAATATTCTCTGTGATAAGTTATCATTTTTTATTGTGTGAGAAAGCGATTGATGTCATATAATCTAAAATGTCATAAATACACGTTGTTTACAATAAATGTATTCCGATTTGTCGTTCTGTTAAATATATTTCCAATGTTAACAGAAATGAAATGATAAAATTAATAAAATAATGATAAAAATAAGATTCACATACATCAATACTAGGGAAAACAGAATCCTGCAGACAAAAATCATAAAACAAACAAACAAACAAAATCGTCTTATCGTCTACCCTCTAATTTATGACTGCATATCAAAGCATTGAGAGTACTTGGTCAAATCATACAACAAAAATAATCTATCAAGTGTAGGATTAATTGCTCTCCAGTTTTGACATAATTTATTACATTAGACTTAGTGCATGTTCCAATTTGTGACCAATCAAACACCATGGCCGATAAGGAGCCATCTTTATTTTTGACAATTAAAGTTTCCTGCTATTTCAAAATGATATTTTGAATAGATCGTTCTCATAGAATCTGTTGGATATGATAGGGTGCTTTAATGATATAAAATAATTCAAAGCAGCCCTTCAATAAACCAAACAAATTATATTAAAACACTCACCCTTAACTCGTTATATAGCATTCACTGATAATTTTTAGTAGCATACATACTCGTCCTTAGATTTCTACATAATTTGCATTCTATGTAGACATTATATGCAAAAACACACACTTGAATAGGAATAACAATTATAAAAATGGACATTTCTTATTTTTGAAATTGATATTTATTTTAAGTAAGTATGACGCCATATGAGCTTATGTTTATATGCATCTGTATTATTAACAGGGTTTCCCACTTATCATATAAAATTGTAAATCTCAACGAAGCAACACGGTTGTATTCCTTAATCTAAAGATATGCAGGAAAAAACACAATACAAACATATTTATTTGTTTTTATCATTTGCATCCAACATGATAGGACTGATGAGGGCACCTTGAGAAAAACTTCTGGGTTGCGCGTTCGAGACCCATGTGGAGCAGTTTCCATAATCTGGTTAATAGAAACGTTTGTACCACCAACCTTGATAATTGAACTAGGTCTCTAAAATGCCCACACAGTCATATCCCTTGCAGTTGTTATGGAAGTATAAAAGAAGTGATGGGAAAATTTAATAATATTTAAATTTTGACCAATCAGAAGTCAGAATTTGGCTGTCGAGTTTATAAGTTTAATTGTTTGTGTGTGTCAAAATCAGAGGTTATGCGGCCATCCTGAATAAGGGAAACACCTAAAGCTTTGCAATCACAACTACGTCTTTTGGAGAGAGAGAGAGAGAGAGAGAGAGAGAGAGAGAGAGAGAGAGAGAGAGAGAGAGAGAGAGAGAGAGAGACAGAGACAGAGACAGACAGACAGACAGACAGACAGAGACAGAGACATAACTCTGAAGTAATGTTTTTGAATGTCAACATGTTTGGGTACTCAATGTTTATGGAATGTTTATTCTTACTTAAACACAAACGCTACATTGTAACAATACCATTGAAATATCAATGTGATTTACAATAAAATGACATGATGATGGTATGTTGTTATACATCATTGGAAAGGATAATAAAGAGGTATTTAACGATGGAAGCAAAGCGTTGAAGGAGACACTGCAAACATTATAATATATTGAATAAAACACGTACGGTTATGAAGATGCCACGAAGTCTGAAAAAGTTTCAATCGCATTTGTCATCTATTTCAAGTAAACAATACTGTTTCACTCAGGCTCATTACTTGGTTTAAGCTAAAAAAAATTAATCGCGGGCCGCCAAGCAACAATTCCTTTAAGTAAAAACATACAATAGTGATATTTTGTAAACTTTTTATTGTTGTTTAAACATTGATACGTGATAAAAATATCTCTATACTATAACATAATAGTTTGTTTGTTGCACTTTTGTCAATTACTAGTCTATGGTATATGAATATATATCTGTTTGACACGTACTTCTTAATGCTTCTTGTAATACCAGCAATTGTAATCATTGCCAAATAAAACAGCTATTCACCATTTGTAGCCAAATCAGGCGTCGTGTGGTCTGCATCAATAGAGATATCCCTCCTCGTTCGTGCAGAATAGCCGATATCTTTCGTTTAGTCTGCATCACTAGCGAGATCCCTCCTCTTTCGTGCAGTATAGGCAAGTTCTTTTCTTTTGTGAGCAGCATATGCCAAATCACGCCTCTTTCGTCCACCATATCCGCCACCTCGCCTTATGTCTGTACTACTAAGGAGATCCCTCCTCTTTCCAGCTGTATACCCAAGTTCTCGTCTTTTATCAGCTGTATATGCCAAATCACGCCTCTTTCGTGCAGTATATCCGATAGCTTTTGTTTGGTCTGCATCAGTAGCAAGATCCCTCCTCTTTCGAGCTGTATACCCAAGTTCTCGTCGTTTGGCAGCTGTATATGCCAAATCATGCCTCTTTTGTGCAGTATATCCGCCACCTTGCCTTAGGTCTGCGTCATTAGCGAGATCCCTCCTCTTTCGTGCAGTATATCCGATATCTTGCTTTTGGTCTGTATCACTAGCGCCTGGAGCAATGACATTCACATCCGAGTTATCATATATTCCATGATAGGAAAGAACTTCCTTTGGAGCTGATATGAATGCATCAATGTTTGCATCTGGCAGTCCTAGATAAAACAAAAATCACAAAACAAATATTTTGACATAAGACAATAAATGCGTGAGATGTGATATATATATTTGACAGAAACAATACTTGAACTGCAGCAGATTACAACATATTGTTGTGTATTATTTTAATCAAACAGAAAACAGTTATTGCTGTCGTTCATTTAAAATGATAAAATACACTTGAGAGCGATTACTAATAGACTCCCAACTTAATACGCGAACGAAACATTAATTTGTTAAACAAGTATATGTACCATATATAGGACTGACATATGATGACATATGTATGTACATTAAATACAGTCGTCGAACCCGTCCTTCATTAATAGTCATATGTCAGTTCTGTTTACCTCTTGCCTGTCATTGTCCTATATGATTTTCAGTACTCACCAGTGCCGGCCAAACTACCACCAAACAAGCAACACAAAGTTAAAGTGACAAACGCACTCATTCTTGTAAATAGCTCCGTCGATGAAACTTCTGTAAGTTATATAGAAATGATTATCATATCAACTTAATCATGAATAGTTGTTTTAGTTGCGACCTTCCTCGACACTCATTCGTAAGTATGGTTTTCTGAGTTTTATCTATATTTGGTTTTGCACATTTATGCAATTTTGCAAATGTTCACCATAAGCATTAATAGCGTTTGGTGTCATATAATAGGATTACTCCTGTGAAAAATTTCAAAAGCAAAACAAGAAAAAAATATTATTGGTTTACTACATTCTGCCTGTTCAAATGTAGACAAAATTATACAGGAAACAGAAGATAAATTGAGATAATATTATTAATGGTAGATAAATTGAGAGAAATTGGAAGCGAATAGAAAGTTGTAAATATGTAGGCACTATTTATTGCTTTAACTTAGTACATGTAATACTGTTTTATAAAATATGAAAAGCAATGCAATTAGCTACATTCGTCTGGTCATATATTCTTTCTCAGTATTTCGGTTTACAACGAACATTACATTCTTCAAGCAATTTATTTCAATGCCCTTAGGATTCGATCCCGGGACCCCTGACTTACTAATCTGACACTCAACCGATCGAGCTAACGAGCGAGAAGCTCTCTCTAGCCGAGCGGATAATTGCGGCTAGTATTTTTCTATGATTTAGAGCCCCAATATACGTAACATTCACCAAAAATTTAGTGTAGAATCACACATAATTATTGAGATATTCTCTAAGATGTAGTTAAAATTAAGTTATTCAAACAATAGTTACCATGACTTTGTGCATAAAGTATTGATACATGAGCAGTTGAAACTCGCTATTTGTAAACACACCTCCATTTTAAACACGCCGCCATCGAAATTACGATTGTTGCCGAACCATAACCTGATCTCGCGAGAGTTGAGGTTTCTACTTATAAAGGAAGCACATACAGATATGTCTACGGTAAAGATTTGTTTACAAGCATTGTTTGCGATGTCTTGTCGTAGACTTGAGGTATTCCTGTGATAAACATTCAGTTTTTGGGAAATTATTAGAAGGATTAATTAGTTTAGAAACGATACGACGCACAATCATAATGTAAGAATTCAGAACTGCCCTGATGTATGATCGGAAAAATAGGAAGCGACTGGTGAACGTCTGTACTGTGTCTGTCATGTTTACACACGCGGAATATGCGCCTGCGCAATGTCATCGCTACGAGCGGTAATGTATAAATTATTGTGGGTCCCACATTGTTTATTTTCCGATTTTTTGAATTGTTATTTCAATTGAAAACAGTCAGTTTTATTTTCTTTAATTAAAGGAAAGTATTTGTTTTGTTACATATATTACGGGGAAAATAAGATAAAGTTTGTTTTTTATAGTGATTTTTACGTATATTGGGGCTTTAATCCTCCCCATCCAGGAAATATCTCGTTACCGAGTTTATAGATGTTATCGCGATGCCTGTGAAAGTAACAATGTGTATTGATTTCGAGCCCCAATGTTATATAGGTCATTTTTAATTCAATGCCTCTGCTATCATTCGAACATGGGACCCCTGGCTTACTAGTCTGGCGTTTCACCGATCGAGCAAAAGATAGTTTTCTCAAACCAAACGGTATATTGCGGCTAGTATCTACCAGGGTTATACTGCTTTTTATTGTTATTTCTACAAAGAGGAATTAAATTAATCATTCAAGAATGGTCGACTTCAACATATATAATATACGATAATATATATTTTTTTGTTATACTGTGTTTTCGCATGGATACCACACTAAAGTGACAGTGATAAAGGTCCCGGAACTTATTATATCAATTATAAACACTTGTTTGTAGCTTGCTCACAAGTCAGTATATTTCCCTGGGGTCAGATGACAAGGAAGGTAGTTTTTTAAGACATCGCATTAGCATTTCTAGCAACAAACACGTCAATCATCCAGATACGGGCTTATATGGCCGATATTGCTGTCCTGGTTTGGTGTGGCAGAAATTGCTTTATTCAGACAAAAATGGAAAGGATGTTGCTATTTCCAAATTTCTGGGTCAATCCCTTCCCAACAAGGATACGTCTGAAAAAAATTGTATTATTCAAACATTCTTACAGAAGGCTGTTGAACAATAACAATATTCTATTACTACAATTCTTTAGAACCACATTTGGGCAAATTCTTATTCTTACAAATGAGTAAGGATTTCAATGGATTCCCTACATCCTTTATGGGTCCGCTCCTCTTGCCTCAAACGGGGATAATTCGTACCCATTTCTTTTACAAAATCAATAACTTGACCTAAGGATGTCTCAGACCAAATTAGGATTAAGTTCTTCTCATTCCTATAAAAGAAAGGGTTAGGACGGGAGGAGGAGGCGAGGATAGGATGGAGGTCATACTCACCGTTTATATTGAGTCTACTTAACAATGGGATGATTTAGTTTAGAAACGATACGACGCACAATCATAATGTAAGAATTCAGAACTGCCCTGATGTATGATCGGAAAAATAGGAAGCGACTGGTGAACGTCTGTACTGTGTCTGTCATGTTTACACACGCGGAATATGCGCGTGCGCAATGTCATCGCTACGAGCGGTAATGTATAAATTATTGTGGGTCCCACATTGTTTATTTTCCGATTTTTTGAATTGTTATTTCAATTGAAAACAGTCAGTTTTATTTTCTTTAATTAAAGGAAAGTATTTGTTTTGTTACATATATTACGGGGAAAATAAGATAAAGTTTGTTTTTTATAGTGATTTTTACGTATATTGGGGCTTTAATCCTCCCCATCCAGGAAATATCTCGTTACCGAGTTTATAGATGTTATCGCGATGCCTGTGAAAGTAACAATGTGTATTGATTTCGAGCCCCAATGTTATATAGGTCATTTTTAATTCAATGCCTCTGCTATCATTCGAACATGGGACCCCTGGCTTACTAGTCTGGCGTTTCACCGATCGAGCAAAAGATAGTTTTCTCAAACCAAACGGTATATTGCGGCTAGTATCTACCAGGGTTATACTGCTTTTTATTGTTATTTCTACAAAGAGGAATTAAATTAATCATTCAAGAATGGTCGACTTCAACATATATAATATACGATAATATATATTTTTTTGTTATACTGTGTTTTCGCATGGATACCACACTAAAGTGACAGTGATAAAGGTCCCGGAACTTATTATATCAATTATAAACACTTGTTTGTAGCTTGCTCACAAGTCAGTATATTTCCCTGGGGTCAGATGACAAGGAAGGTAGTTTTTTAAGACATCGCATTAGCATTTCTAGCAACAAACACGTCAATCATCCAGATACGGGCTTATATGGCCGATATTGCTGTCCTGGTTTGGTGTGGCAGAAATTGCTTTATTCAGACAAAAATGGAAAGGATGTTGCTATTTCCAAATTTCTGGGTCAATCCCTTCCCAACAAGGATACGTCTGAAAAAAATTGTATTATTCAAACATTCTTACAGAAGGCTGTTGAACAATAACAATATTCTATTACTACAATTCTTTAGAACCACATTTGGGCAAATTCTTATTCTTACAAATGAGTAAGGATTTCAATGGATTCCCTACATCCTTTATGGGTCCGCTCCTCTTGCCTCAAACGGGGATAATTCGTACCCATTTCTTTTACAAAATCAATAACTTGACCTAAGGATGTCTCAGACCAAATTAGGATTAAGTTCTTCTCATTCCTATAAAAGAAAGGGTTAGGACGGGAGGAGGAGGCGAGGATAGGATGGAGGTCATACTCACCGTTTATATTGAGTCTACTTAACAATGGGATGATTTAGTTTAGAAACGATACGACGCACAATCATAATGTAAGAATTCAGAACTGCCCTGATGTATGATCGGAAAAATAGGAAGCGACTGGTGAACGTCTGTACTGTGTCTGTCATGTTTACACACGCGGAATATGCGCGTGCGCAATGTCATCGCTACGAGCGGTAATGTATAAATTATTGTGGGTCCCACATTGTTTATTTTCCGATTTTTTGAATTGTTATTTCAATTGAAAACAGTCAGTTTTATTTTCTTTAATCAAAGGAAAGTATTTGTTTTGTTACATATATTACGGGGAAAATAAGATAAAGTTTGTTTTTTTATAGTGATTTTTACGTATATTGGGGCTTTAATCCTCCCCATCCAGGAAATATCTCGTTACCGAGTTTATAGATGTTATCGCGATGCCCGTGAAAGTAACAATGTGTATTGATTTCGAGCCCCAATGTTATATAGGTCATTTTTAATTCAATGCCTCTGCTATCATTCGAACATGGGACCCCTGGCTTACTAGTCTGGCGTTTCACCGATCGAGCAAAAGATAGTTTTCTCAAACCAAACGGTATATTGCGGCTAGTATCTACCAGGGTTATACTGCTTTTTATTGTTATTTCTACAAAGAGGAATTAAATTAATCATTCAAGAATGGTCGACTTCAACATATATAATATACGATAATATATATATTTTTGTTAAACTGTGTTTTCGCATGGATACCACACTAAAGTGACAGTGATAAAGGTCCCGGAACTTATTATATCAATTATAAACACTTGTTTGTAGCTTGCTCACAAGTCAGTATATTTCCCTGGGGTCAGATGACAAGGAAGGTAGTTTTTTAAGACATCGCATTAGCATTTCTAGCAACAAACACGTCAATCATCCAGATACGGGCTTATATGGCCGATATTGCTGTCCTGGTTTGGTGTGGCAGAAATTGCTTTATTCAGACAAAAATGGAAAGGATGTTGCTATTTCCAAATTTCTGGTTCAATCCCTTCCCAACAAGGATACGTCTGAAAAAATTGTATTATTCAAACATTCTTACAGAAGGCTGTTGAACAATAACAATATTCTATTACTACAATTCTTTAGAACCACATTTGGGCAAATTCTTATTATTCTTACAAATGAGTAAGGATTTCGATGGATTCCCTACATCCTTTATGGGTCCGCTCCTCTTGCCTCAAACGGGGATAATTCGTACCCATTTCTTTTACAAAATCAATAACTTGACCTAAGGATGTCTCAGACCAAATTAGGATAAGTTCTTCTCATTCCTATAAAAGAAAGGGTTAGGACGGGAGGAGGAGGCGAGGATAGGATGGAGGTCATACTCACCGTTTATATTGAGTCTACTTAACAATGGGATGATTTCACATCAACAAATGATTAGTTTCCTGTTATAACTTCAGAAAAAAGAAGTTTAAAATAATTTAGTCTTTGTGTCGAGTTTTGCTCCGCCTCTCAAAAATACAAGCTGGGTCTTTTTGACCAACGGGTGTTCCAGAAAAAAAGTACAACTTCCTCTTATCATTACAAAAGAAGGGGAATTCTAAAGAATTTGTTAATGAGCCAATATTTGGCTACGACCCTCTGTTCTGAAAACTCATTGAATAATACTGTTTCTAACCTTCAAAACATACTTGTTTTTGACATTAAATTAAATTGTTCCTCATTATTAAACCACAATGTTTATACTCGCTGAATCATATTGTTTCTAGCAAACCACTAAATCACATCATTGTATATCCAACCATTAACACATTATTTCTAACCATTAAATCACATTTATTCTAAGTATTCAACCACATTGATTCTAACCATTTAACCACATTGTTGCCTACCAACCATTACAACACATTGTTTCTAATCATTAATTCATTTTTTCTCACCAACCATTAAATAACATTGTTTCTAACCAACCATTAAATAACATTGTTTCTTACCATTACACATTATGTCTATAACCAATAAAACATTGTATAGATCCATTTAACCACATCGTTTCTAACCATTAAAACATTATTTGTAACCATTAAAACATTGTTTCTAACAATTAAAACTTATTTTTTAACCATTAAAAAACATCGTATCGAACAATTTAACCACATTTTTTCTAACTATTAAAACGTTATTTTAACCATTAAATCACATTGTTTCTAATAATTACACCCCTTATACTCTAATGCATTATTTTTCTACATTTCGTTGAAGAAAAAAACTAAATACTACTTAAACATTTATCTGCATTCTACCGAAATATCAACATATATTCCACTCATTATGTATACCGTTTTCGTATCAATCGTATTATAACAATATAACTAAAGACACAATATAGTTAAGTATCTCCTCATTACAATTGAATGAATACATATAAAATATTTTAACATAAAATATTTCTACTGCTAAGCAATATGTCGACATGTCATGACCATACCTTTTCTGTTGCCAGGAGATCCCTGATGTGTCCGCTGTGACTAAAGGGCTGTGTATATAATGTTACGAGGTTGTTGACACTAGAAAGATTAATAGTAATATACGGACGTTACATTTACATTTCATCCGACTTCCACATCAATCAGACATAATGAAGTCAAGAATTTAATACCATTACTACATAGTTGTTTTAAAGATCAACCTATTTACGATTTCTTTTTAGAACGAGACTTTTATCATAACAATAATATTTTTTTAGGATTTGTATGTGGGATAACTGAATTTCGCGATTATTACTTTAAGCATCATCTTTTTACGCGAATGCTTTTCACAATTATGTTTTTGTGGCTTAAACTTCCGCGATCACGGCCACGTCCCGCAAAAAACCCCACGAAATTATCAGGCTAAAAGGTAATTTTTAAGCAAGTGTAAAAAGGGGAGTGAAGTATTCATGTTGCTATGCACTGATTCTGTTGAACTTAATGTATTCATTCAATACGAATCGATTCAAAATCGCTTGGCTATGCAATAGCATCCGAAGCTGAATTACGGATACGAAACATTCATCGCTTTACGCAATCTTTTCCTACCACGGGGAACAATAGTGAAAACACAAATCTGTTCAAAACAGAACACCGTTTCCTTAACCTACAGCGACAACATGTCGCAATTGATTCTATATCCAGTGACTTTCACGCAATATTGTGATTCCAACAAAATAAATCGGAAGCTGTGTGTGTTAGGAGATAAGCACGTTCATCAAGATTGGAGACAGGTTAATGAGCGCTATAACTATCCAACTGGGATATATCATTGTGTGACAGGAAGCTAAATACAAGAAATTGTTGCTAAAACTTTTGCGGGCTTTTTCACTTCTTTGGTGACAATCTTGGATATCGGACAGACTCCACGAAAACAGCACTAGTTTAAGTTAATCTCAGCTTCATTTACGGCAAACCTAAACAGAATTTCACAAGCTGACCTGCGCATTTCAAAAACATCCATTTTCAAAATGGCGGTCATGGCAGCCATCTTGGATTTCGGACCAACTTAGAAAATAACAACTCTTAGTCAGGACAAAAATGGTAGTCCATTATCCCAGCATGCTACACGCATAATATTAGCCACCCCCTCTTGCTTTTTGTTTGATCAAAGATGTTTGAAGATTTCTTGTACATTTGACACCTGTGACCTTGAATGTTAGTCAAGGCTTTTCTTAATTGCAAGCCTTATAAAACAACACTTGTAGATCAGTATTAACTAAATACTAGTGTTCTACACCTTGTGGAACTTGAGAAGAATTTTGTTTCACACTGGTACTCTATATTGTACATTTCAACAATGATTTCAACTTTGACGCCCTACGGAAACCGGAAGTTGACATTAATCCTGATAAGAATATATGAGAAAGTTTCCTTTTTTGTTTAATCTCTACAACAAATCCAAAGATGAACTTTGTATCTTGAAACGTTACGGAGTCATAACTACATAATAACGAAGAAATACACTTTTTAAAGGTTCAAACATGTTTGACTCCTGTGACCTTGAATGTCGGTCAAGGTCATTTATATTTGCAAGCCCGATAATGTAACATCTGCTAATCAATATTTACCAAATATTAGTTCTCTAGACCTTGTGAAACTTGACAAGAAGATTGTTAAACACTGGTACCCTATTTTGAATATTTAAACCTCTTTCGGAATCCAGAAGTTGCCAGTTTTTCTGATAACAATATATGAGAAAGTTTCTTCGTTTGTTAATATCTATCACATATCGAAAGATGAACTTTCTATCTTAAAACGTTAAGGAGATATAACTACATCAAAATAAATTAAACAATTTTTAAGGTTCAAATATGTTTGACCCCTGTGACCTTGAACATGAACCATCGTCGGAAGCTGACGTATGACGGTGTATTTTTTGTCCAATTAGGTAGTACTTTATCCGAGTATGCTACCTAGCAAATATGAGAGCCATGCACGTTTTGGTTATTGGAAAACATTATTTTGATAAATTTAACATAATTGACACAATGACCTTGAACATAGGTCAAGGTCGTTCGTATTAACAAACCTAATTTTCCATCACTTGAGTATGACTTGGACTAAATATTATGATATTAGGCCTTTTGGTTTTTGAGCAGATTTTTGAAGTTTGTATCACAAAATCGCACTTTTGAAATTTGACTCCTACCGGGAACCGGAAGTTGTCGTTTTATAGAAAAAAATTTCATGAGAAATATTATTTGTATGTAATTCTACATCACATATCCAAAGTTGAATTCAGTACACGGAGCCATTCATGCGATACCGACACTTAACTAAAATCGGAAATGACGTCATGGCGGCCATTTTGTTTTTCAGAATCTCACCAATTACTAAAATGCATATGGGGAAACTAATTAAACCAATTAAATCACATATTTATTAAAAGTTTTGGAATAATTCAAGTTGTCGACATTTTAAAAGATCAAAGGAAATTTTCAAAACGGCGTAACACGGTAACGAAAAACGTTAAGGAAAAAGTCAAGATATCAACTTCATCAGCTAATCATTCTGCATTGATTTATGGAAGAATGTTTAAAAAATCTTGCAAAATGAAATTTTTCAAAAAACTTGTGACCTTTGACCCAACAGCGAACTTTTTTATTTGACATATTTTCTGATAACATGCAATGACAAAAATTTTGATAAGGAAATTCTCAACAATGAATGTTTTTTTAAGTTACAGTAGTTTTAATGTTTTTAGTTTATGACGTCGTAGCGGCCATATTGGATATTTGACCTATTTGAAAATGTTCCTGTAGCACCTTCAGATCTTCATTAAAAACATACTATCAGAACCACCAACCTTTCTTTCCCTCATCTAAAGATAGAAAAACTCCACAAAATACGGAAGAAGAAAAAGAAGAACAAGAAGAATAAGAAACTCAACAAAAACAATAGGTCTTTCCACCTTTGGGTGAAAAGCCCTTATGGATAATGTTCTTTGTTTTTCCTAGTGGTTTGGTTGTTGATAATCGTGTTCCTTTCTTGAGAACATGACATTATTTGGATTTACCATGTAACCAGAACATGGCTTCCGCGAAACGTAGACATATAATCCTTGTTATTTTTTGTGAATCTTTGTGTAAATTTTTTATTTCCCCTCGTTTTATTGTTTTGACTCGCCAGTATTTTCATTACAATTTTTATGATAATGACTGAAGAGGTAGGTCTCCGGCGTTTCATAAAACTAAGATTATACAAGTTGAATCGTCAGGAAATAATAGATTAATATCATGAATACTACAGAAAGTCGTTGACATTCATGTGTACAGATCAGTTTTACGATTTGGTCATAAGACTATTCTTAATCGAACATATTGCCGGCCTAGTCATAGATTATTTACATAATCAGACTGCTTACAAAATTTCATTAAAAATCCGTTCAAATTGTCATGTTCACAACGTTCAATAGATTCAACTGCAATGGACTATAACTCTTCGAAGTTAAGATGGGAACGGTTCTATTTTAAAATTTTGAACATCCTTGAAAGTATCATAATCTCAAAAATGATAGGCTCTGTTCATGAAACACAGATGGCACAACCATGTTACGAAATGTGGTTACCATGTTGAAGTTTTTATCAGGCTGAAATGTCATTGCTTTCTTTTTTAAAACAAATTTTTACATAATTTTTTTCATTGGCGTGAATTCAACTTGAGTAGTTAAGACTATTTGTTCTCGATACGACATGTTTGGTTTTGGATCAAAGCGAAAAAATAAGACTTGTTCAGGACAGCCTAAGAATTACCTCATACACGTTTGAGGTCATTGCCAAACTTCCCCTTTGCCCCCACACCCAAGTCGGGTCGGATAGTGTCGCATCAACTTTCTGAACTTAAGAAATGTTTTCGCACTTTCAATGATGTTTCAAAGGAAATTTTGTTTAGATTTATTCAAGCGTTAAAAAGAAACAATTTGAAGCAAAATATTGACCAACTTTTCCAATTGAGGCTCAACCCGCCCCCAGATCCCTATCGCGGTCGAATTAGATTTCTTAATATAGTAAATGATAACCCACCTGCAAAAATGTTTCAGACAGAATATGGTTGAAATATACCAAGGCATTAAGGAGTATAGTTTTGAAGCAAACTACCGTCATTTTGGAGCCCCATTCACCCATGTTACCGACAAAATTTAAACGAAATGGATTTAATCATTACAAAAAAAAAAAAAAACCTTTTGAATCGAAGTATTGTCTAATTCACCCTTTCAGGGCCTCATCTCCAGATCTTAAGCCATCAAATCAACTTTCTGAAGCTAAGAAATGATTCCTTGCGCCCAATTATGTTTCAGACCACATTTGGTTGCAATCCACTCACGCTTTAAACTAGTAGTGTTTAAATGTAGGCATGGAATTCGCAATCTTTGGTAAAGCAACGCAAGACCCTTCCATCCATGAACAGCGTTTGACTATCATATCAATTTCATTTTGAACTTTGGCCATCACTGATGATCAATATGTGCATAATACCAAGTGACCATCTGTTGCTAATAATTTTAACCAAACTTGAAGTTATTTCATAGAAAATCAAACAAATTCTGCTCAAAAATGTTATTTTCCCATATAAACTACAGTAAACTTTACATTTCATTGGGAGAAAAGCGAGACCTTAGGGACATTAATTCAGTCTTAATAAAGCCCCTTGAAGACCCTTCCTTCAAGGAACTTCACTTGATTCAACTATATCTAGGAGTGGGAAGATTTTTGAAATTTCAGCTCTTTGGCCCCGCCCTCAGCCCATGAGGGCCAGTCAGGACCAATGTGTACACCATGAAGATGGCATACTTTGCTAACAATTCAAACCGAAGATAACCCCTTCTCAGGGGTGTTGAGAAGATTTTTGAAATTCGGGTAGCACTCTGGAGTGTGAGGATAACATAATTTACTTTTTGGCTCATCTTAAACCAAGGAAGGTTTCTGCACAATTTCATTGAAATTGATTCAGGGGTTTCTCACAAACTTATTCTGGGAGGACTTGCACCTGATCTCTATTGTAAACTTGATGGCGACTTGGGAGATATGTTAAAGTCTAAGTTTACAAAACATTCAGCCAATGTAGTTTCTCATACGAATCAGCTCCGATGCAATAAAATTAAGCCTATCTAGTCAGAAAAACCCGAAGTCATTTCAGGATTTGTTGCATTTAAACGTTACTGTTGATGTATTAGATATTACAAAAAGCAATCTACAGCAAATTTGAGTATCATTTGTACTTACATCGTTGGTGTTGATTGTCAGAAACATATAACAAACAAGAGGCCCATGGGCCTTAACGGTCATCTGACAAAAAGCAAGCCAAACCTAGAAAGTGGGTCAAGGTCATCCATTTTAACAAACTTGGTAGCCCTTCCTCCAAGCATCTTACAGGCCCAATCTCAGCACTCTTGGACGTTTGCTTATTGAGAAGTCGTTTATATATTTTAACATATTTGACCCCTGTGACCTTAAAAGTGAGTCGAGGTCATCCATTTGAACAAACTTGGTAGCCCTTCCTCCAAGCATCCTACAGGCCCAGTATCAGCATTCATGGACTTTTTGCTTATTGAGAAGTCGTTTGTATATTTTAACATATTTGACCCCTGTGATCTTGAAAATGGGTCGAGGTCATTCATTTGAATAAACTTGGTAGCCTTTCCTCCAAGAATCCTACAGGCCCGATATCAGCACTCATGGACTTTTGCTTATTGAGAAGTCATTTGTATATTTTAACATATTTGACCCGTGACCTTGAAAGTGGGTCAAGGTCATTCTTTGAACAAACTTTGTAGGGCTCCATGCCAGCATGCTATGGGCCAAGTATTAGCCCCCTAGGCCTTCTAGTATTTGAGAAGAAGTTTTCTGAATGAAAAGTTTACGGACGCACGACGACGGACGAAACACGATTGCTATAGGTCCTCTGGACCCTTCGGGTCAGATGACCCAACAAAAGTTAACAATATCAAATCAGATTTCACTTATTTAATAATCATGTACCATGGAATAACACAATAAGGCACTAACAATGTACTAAAGGACATCGAAACAGCACATATACCACTGGGCTGGTCTAACTACCAGATCCTAGTGCATCGTACACAAAGCAAGGCTATGTGGATATTTCTGTGCTGGTGTAGTGGAGTACATGTTTCAATGTCTTAGGATATCTTATTTTTAAAATTCATTTTTGCGAATTTTCGAATATATATAAAATTGGATACTTTCAAAATTCTAAAAGAGTATTTCTTTTGGGAATTGAACCCAAGGAATGTTTTGGAACCTGCAGATTGTCTGAATTACTTATAAAATCATAATTTGCTTTCATCTAAAACTCATAAACCATAATTGGTAGTTCCACTACAAAATGACATTTAGTTTGATAACAATAGGGTTGGTAACATTTCCTTAATATTCAACTTTTTTAAATGTAGATTTTCTCAAAAAAGAAAAAAAAGAATAAAAATATAACAATGAATTATTTCAAACATAAAATCATGGTACATATCATCAAAAAGATATCTGTCTTTCTGTTAAAAAAGACAACACTTTCAAATTACAAATGTAATTTTACAAAATGGTGTCTTTTATTGTATGGATTTAAAACTTGTTTTAATTGAAGCAATACAATTAATGCGTTCCTCCCTACTCAACCTTCATACTGCCTCCAAAATGAAAGTCCAATATGTCCACAACAAATCCTACAAAATGAAGGAAATCTGACTTTTCCTTTACTCTTAATCACACTGGGAGATTGTATATTCTGCATTTTCTTTTCTTTTTTTTTTTAAATGTGAATTTCCTTCCAAATATATCATACCAATTTCATACCTTCAGAAACCATACAAAAAAGTAGGATTGCTTCAAATAAAACAAAGTTCTCCTACAAAGTAGTAAATCTTCATAGCCATTCTCACAAAACAGTGCTACCATTCCAACACCCTTGTGTTCAACTGAAGTGTTACAAGTTCAATCCAGAACAAAAAGTTCCAGAAATCATCAACATTTGTACACCCCATTTTATATCCTTATGTCTTATTATAAACCTTTAAGATTCTATCACTCTTTCCTGACCCTGTATTCCAGTACCGTCTGAATCAGGAACAATATTTCAAAATTTCACCTGGAGTTACATTCAATGCAACACTTGGGTTTGGTGGTAGTCACCAGAACAACGAAAACCATCTGGGAGGACAACAGCAGACGGCCATTGATTGCAACCTGTACAATGATACTCATGCAACAATGGCCGGCTGCTATGCAGATGGAGGCTATCAAAGGTGCCCATACAGAAACCATTGATCACCTTTTGTTTTGAGTATATTACCTCACTACATTTCTTTATCTCGACAATTGGTTCAGGACAAGTATCCACCAATGGTCTGAAAAGAGTACATTTCCATGTAGATTGGAATATACAGTATTTCACATTGAACATACTGCTCTCAGACAGGTATCTGGTAAGAAGTATGTTCAATGTTGTCATAGCTACTAGCTACTTGTACATTTGCATTAATGCTAGAGAAATAGGTGGTATTCAGCTTCCTTCATATATCTATTCAAAACAAAATCCATTTTAAAGTAATTCAATTTGCAATATTATTACAAGCAAATGTACATGCAGACAGCAGCATATGAAGATGCACAGGAGGAAAAACATTTTTCAACCTGCGTATCACGGCAAGCAAGACTCCATCCATGTCGAGCTACCTCTGGCATCACACTGTGCCAGTTTTTCCCCTTCAAAAGAGTTAAAAAAATACAATAAGTGACTGTTCTAGTTCTTTGCCCGATAACCCTCAAGACCTAAAAGTCTTCGACTTTCTTCAAACAGAAATTACATTGAAGATCACTTCACATGCAATGCCATTACATTTTACCTTAAAACAACTATTTTAATATTTGATTTCTTGAAGAGAGGATGGTAAATCTCTGATACAAGACATCCTTTCCTACCCAATGAACACAAATTAGACCGCTCCAGAGTATGATGAGTAGTCTATTTGGTGGCCCATTGAGAAAGGAAAGCTCATTTGGACCAAGCACCATGCCAACAACCCTAATCTGCTAACAAAATTTAGTTCCAAGGCCTAGTTAGTTTCTCAACAGCATTTAAAATTTAATGTTTTGCCAAAAAAAAAAAAAAAAATCTTTTTTAGATTACATTGAAAGTACATATTTTGTTCATTGTAACAGTTCTCACTTTGTATTTGATATATATTGGGAGTTCCCCTTATACATCAACCAAATAAGCCCAGGAACTAAACTTCTCATAAAGATGACAAAGTTTCAGAGTTATGGATTCCTCTTAGTAGGATGTTTTTGCTCCTGTCTACATAAACAAACATAACCAGCACATTCTCCGTAAACTCATCTGTACAAATCCTTAGCATTTCCTACATAGTATCTTGGCAGAGTGTTTGGTCCCTTTAAAAAAAAGACAAGCTCAGTTTCACTGAGATCATCTTTTTACATTGTAAAATCTCCCGCTATCAATGAAAAAAAAAGTACAGAAGTAAATAAAGCTGTGTTGTATATAACAAAAACTTTCTAACATAACTCATACTCCTCAAAATACACATTCAATTCACAGGCACTCGCATAACAATGTTGGAGATCTTACAATAGTTGGTCCCAAGTACTATGACAAACCAGGGAACAGTTTTGTAATGAACTATGAACATAATAACTGGCATCTTTACCTATATCCTGGACAAAAAATGGTTTGGCCTAGTACATCTCCACAATTCATCACCTATTAATGAGTTTCTTTGATTTGTCACAGCAGGGGGTTAAATATCACCAAAACAAATTGCACAGTTATAGTACAGTAGCAATAAATAAGATTCAGATACATCAACGGAACAGACCTCGCAATGAACACTGTACCAAGTCATATCAAATGGCACAGCACACACTGAGAAAAGTTCATTACATAATGCTTAGACAAAGACCTACAAATGTGTAGGAGAAAATACCTGCATTGACTAGCCTGTCACTACAAATTCAAAGCCCACAGACTGCATTTCAACATAGGGTAAAATCCAGTGTATATAAGGATTAACCCCACAAGCTCTTTCATCTGACATGATAGCGTAAGCTAGTAGGCTTTGCCCACTAGCTAAAAGCAATCTTTCCCTGTAACATTTTACATCTATTTTCACGAACACTTCCATTTGTGCAGATAAAGTAGACACAACCTTTTCAATTTAAAAATGAACAACTTTCAATTGAGTATCAGATCATCATACTGCCTTACAAGACCACAGAACACAGCCAAATATTTTCTGAAACACATTTGTCAGTGCAAAGTTTCATTACTGCATTAAGTGCACCATCAAGAGCAAGATATCTGTATATTTCAGTGACATTTTAACCGTATCTAATACAGGCATTGCATTGTAACTTTTTCAAACCAACATGTTAGCTTTGAAACTCTTCAAGTGGACAAAAGACTAATTTTCATCATTCTAACTGTTATGCGTAACAACATTTCTAAATCATGTGCATGGATTTCACTACAGCTTTGTTGCAAGTAATCTTTCAATACAACTGAGCATTATCAAAGACCCTCACCTCCAGTGGTTAGGTTAATACAGGAACTGCTTTTACCTAAAATACTGAATGCACTTTATAGCAATGAATCCTTGGTGTCTTTATTGCGATCAATCGCATCTTCTTTAACCGCTATGTTTGTGGTCTTCATTTGACACTGAAAGGCTGATATGACACTTAAGGTTGTTTCAATATCCCTGCTTACAACGACTCTCCAACCATTGATTGCCCAATTGTCATCTATTTTCCATGTTTCATGCAAACCATATTTAAATTTTAGCTTTGAAAGCATCTCTTCTGTATTCTATTTGTTGAATCAATGTATGTGAATTGAGTGAACAAAATGGGACCTAATGCAAGAAAACAATAAAAAAAAATCAAATTGAATTGAGAAAAAGTCATGATGTAAAACAAATATACAAGTTATTGAAACATTTTGATGAAAAATGAAGCCAGTTCTATATAAATCTGCACTAGCCATCCATCAAAACTAAAGGGTTCAGGTTGAACTAACAGCATTGTCCAAGATTGTGATATTTTCTTATGTACACATAACACTTAACTATTTTTGCTGCATGTCTTCCTACAAATGCTAGGTCAACAGTTGACATTTTTTTTACAAGATGTCCAAATGCTTATATAAACCAAAGACTTGTATCCCAGCTACATCTACTGAAACAAGTCAAATGTCGAACAAGCTATTGTCAATGTCATAAGCTACATATAACTCTAAAAAACAGGTGATAAACTCAAAAACTAGGGACCATTAGAATGTCAAATAAAGGATAAACATTGAACGGTATACTGTCCGACACTTGACAGTTTTAGGATACACTTGTCCGTATCTAATGTTTTCATAACAAGTTAATCACATCCAAACTCCAAATGTTAGCCTCTGTAGACCTTGATTTAAATGTTTTGAAAGTAAATAAAAGCTACTGGAATTTCTTACCACAGTTTATCCTTGATATTGATAAAAAATAATGATTTATACTTTCCTTACCATTTCCTCATTTCTGTCTCCATAACTAAACATTGTTGAAGTTTTGTAAAATGTCAAACGCCACAAAGAATAACCAATCATCATGAAAGCCAATCTCTTTTGTTCTTTTCAAATTTTTTTTTAACATTTTATCAATAAACGTTTTCAGTAAAATTAATATCTTAACACTCTCCCACCCCAAATATTTTCAATACAACTTACCATTCCCCCAAAAAGAAAACCATAAATCTAAATATAATAATTACATTAAGTTTCCACACTGCTCCGTTTTAAGTAAGCATGGTTCAGTACTTGGCAATTGACTGGTATTAAAAAATCAGTGATATGAAAAAAAAATAGTAGACAGAAACATTGTATTCTTCCCAATCAGTTCATAATAGCACACATAAATCCTGAACAATCCACATATTTCTTCATGTACACAAAATACAACTTGCATTAATCACAATTTCTCACAATAAGGAACACAGTTTTATCAGCACACAGCATATCCTCTCTGATCATGTACTTTTTTTACCTTCCATGGAACCACAGTATACACATGCACACGTCAAACATATCCCTGCACTTTTTGTCTGAGCACAGAACAATCTCCTTATGAGGAAACTGACCACATTTTTTTTTTTGCATTAATATATTCTGTGTAGATTATGTTTTGGCATTTGTATCAAAGGTCAGTTATGGCTTACTAGAACCCACAGTCGGTGCGAGTCACAATGCAATCCTGATCACTTTTTTTTTCCATGGGCAGAATCAGGCGGAGAAGGCGCAGTCCTCCGTGTATGCAAGCTGCCTTTTAAAAATTTAATGCCAGTCTCTATCTGGACTTTTATAGTGCAAGCTAGGAGGTTGTGGGGACGGCAACAAGCAACACTCTCCACAACCCAGTCCTATAACTTCTGGCACTTCACCAGACTTGGTAGATTATAACAGTCATTTTCCTCCATTGTCCAGTCCTGGGTGGAGTAACCTCAAACAACCACGTATAATTTTTTATCTGTGACCAAGCATGGTTTACTACAATCACTGAGCCATTTCTTCAAATTTACAAGGCTTAAATCAGAACACAGTTTTTCCTTATGGATCACTCCATTTTGTTCAGTCATTTGGCCAGACTGTTCCTGGAGAAATACACAAAGCACCATCTGCCACAAGACCAATTGTATGCAACAGTTTCCTATAGATTTTACATCAATTGCACTGGCTGTGTCTTTGTCTAGGTCACAAAACAGACGAGCATTCTGTGTAAGAACTGCTTGTTGTATATAATGACTACATCCAGATGACATTGTATAAATATAATTCTGTAGCTATTGGCAATGATTAGGTGTAATGACTACTGTCCAGACCAATGATATATTCTCACACAACATCCAAGGCTTTATCCCAATATATTTTGTTTAGCATTGACCAACCGACCCAAAAGTATACCCTTACTGAAATATATGGGGAATGATTGAATCACTTTGTTTTTTTTTATTGGGAATGCTGTTTCCAGAATCTTAGGGTCTTCACTCCTAGACATTGCCTAGTAGTGATTATCTTTGATTTGTGCACTGGGCTATACAGTACACATCTTTGCTAACCCCCACCCCTTCCTACTCCCTTCAATTAAATAAAATAATTTCTGTATCTACCAACCCAAATTCTCCATGAATGGGGGTTGGTTAATGCCAAACAAAGAATACCTTAAGGATGGCCAGAACAACACATACATCCCAACCTACCACAGTGTAGTGAATAATTCATTCTCATATTTTCACCATACCTTATGATATATTGTGGTATTCATAGCTTGATTGTATTAATACAAGTCTGAAATTGTGTCGGCAGATGACCTGAATAATTTTTCCCCTTTTGTTTGCATTTCAGTATATCAACGAGAAAATAGCTGCCATATTTTGGAGTTCATAAAAAAAAAAAAAAAAAAGAGAAAGAAAAGGAAAATTGAAAAGGAAAGTATTCCAAGCAGAAGTTCAGAAAAAAAAAAATTAACATGACCAAACATTAGAACCTTAATGATATGAATTTTGAATAGTCCATCAATATAATATAATGACTTATTCTGCTCATTCAAAACTAATAATAAACTTTAGATTTCTTCACTAAACATTTAAAAGGACAAAAACTGTCTTAAGAGTAATATCATACTTGTAGTGTCTTTCTTATCTGATCCAAATGCATACCTTTCCAATGGTGCCTATGCCAACTTGTAGTATATTTCTGTAAATCCATGTAATCCCATTTGTAACATCAGCAGTGCTACGATAAATCTCAAGGCAAATGACAGGAATTAACATATTGAGCCATTATTCTTATTTTCACAAGAAAATCATTTTGTTGATATTTCTATGAAACTGATTCTAATCTTAACTGTGTAGATCTAAAAGATACTTATCTGAGAACGAAAATCATCAAATCAGTTCCAGGCATGTCTAAGTATATCATCTATGTCTGAGAAATAAATAAATAATAAAGATTTTGACATCACTGATGTTGACGAAAAAATAAAATAAATAAAAAAGAGGGAAAAAAATGATGAAAAAAAATCACTTTCAATTCAATAACAATACTTAGATTACACCATGCTATTTGGAGAGAAAAACGTTCTTCTTAAAAATCTGCAACATTCTCTTGTGAAGTGCTGGCCATAATATAATGCACCAAATTTTGTGGAGAATTTTCCACGAAAAATCTGACTTAATTCTGTTCAAATATTTCTAAAATAAATCTTTGATCTTATTCATCTGTAAACAACATATCTTGATAATATGTACTGTTAATTCATTTTAAAAAATGTTCTTTACACTCACAAAATTGTTTGAAATCTCAAGAAAAAAAAAATGGATATTTCATTTAGTATACAGAAACTAATAGGGAATAGCTTGATTGGAGCATTACAAAACCTTGATTTTAGCAAATTTTGGCACATCATTTCAGTCGAGTAGTTTATGAAAAATATACTGAAGGAAAAAAGTGATTTCACAATTATTTCTTAATACAGCGCTTCCAACTTATTGCCGAATATGAAAAATTCCTGTCAATACTCTGATTTACTATGTTTTCAAGACATTATCTTTGTTCCCTTTTGATTAGGAAGTTTGGTTAGTTCATACCGTAAACAGAATAATTTCTATACTCCGACACATTAATAAAAAAGCAGTCAAAATACCACAAACTTACAATCACAGGTCTCTGTTTCCCTCACTCTCTGCTCCCTTGTACATTCACACTCATGGTTACAATGGTAGTGATGAGTTGGTAGTTGTGGATGGGGTTCTAGATAGCTATATCACCGACAAAATGTTCACTTAGTAAAAACAAATGTCCTATATGGACAAACGTTGATATGACAGTCGCTGCTTTGCAGTCTACCATAACAGGCAGTGAAAGACAGACCTGCCTGAAACTGTACAAAATTCTAACAGTTATTATATATCACCAACATTACGTACATCCTCAGGATTTTGTCTCTATGTCTGACTGGTCAAGTACAGCCAGCAGCAAGCTAATTGGTCTTTAGACAATATGTGCCTTTCAATTTATATTACAGAACATTTTTTTTATTTTCAAACTTAGCTGCAGGATTAAAATTATTCCTTTATCGTCACAATTCAAAATTCTCTCCAATTAAATTAATTTTGATACATCATGACTGATTATCTAACATTACTCTTGCCTTTAGAAATCCTGTTTTTTTTTTATATCAATTAAATTCTTTCCTCCTACAACAAGGATTAGCATTTAATAACTTATTTTGATTTTTTTGTCTGAGGTTCATTTCTTCTTTGAATGAAATAATTGTAACCACATTTTCGGTCTAGTAAAGATATTTCCAAACAAAACATTGAGAACATTTCATATAAAAAAATTCCTGGGAGCACTTATTCATCTTGATAAGCAATCCAAAATTTCTGCTGTATAGACATATTGAAATGAGCACTACTCTTTTGGACAAAAATATGATCCTCATTATGCACACAATTATGTATAGATATAAGGAAGGAATCCAGCATGGTTGAGAGGCATTGTTCCTACTTCTGTCTTGTAGGCCACCCTCACATCTGATGTATACTCGTTTGGCAACAAACACTGTCCGTCCTCCAATGGTAAGATGAGACTGGTCTAACACCTCTAGAAAGACCTGACTTGCCACAGCAATATTGATCCATTATCGAGAAGCTGACCAGATACTACCAGCTCAAAGTAAAAGTACTGAAGTCTCAAACAAATAATTTATCTGCCAGGAATACACTGCTGTCTGTACCACAGTTCAAAGCATGTTTATGACCTGGAGAAATGTTGCTGACGTAACAGATCACTGTCCGCCCTTTGCCCCATGGGAGTTGTGTGGGGCCTCATCTTCATCATCCCTCTCCTGGTGGAACTCTGCCACGTATAAGGATTTGTCTATATTTTTGGGGATTGGTTTGATCTCCGTGCCCAGCTCACTCTCGATTCTGTGTAATGAAAACCTACAAACACATCAAATAACATGTGATCTACTTACAGACTGGAACATTTCAAGAAAATCAAACTATTGTATTTAACAAACACTGCAAAAAACAGAACCAATTTAATAGAACTTCATGAACAATAGTATCAGACGAAGACTCAACTGAAGGAACACTGAGCGGACACCTAGACAATTCATAGATAAACAATACAATTATACAGTGATGGAAAGGAATCCTTCATACCATCATCTGTGCAAAGGGAAACAACAAGCTGTAAATGGGATACATAAATCATCAAATAAAGAGCCATGGAAAGAAAAGCTTTAAAGCATCAACAGTGTCAAGAGGGAACCCACATGATATATAACTTTTACATCCAAGATATATAAATGCAGTAAAATGTATAATTAGAAACCAAATTAAAGTGCTACATACCTGTCATCATAAGTAATGAGGTTGATTGCGACTCCGAGGTGGCCATATCGACCAGATCTACCTATCCTGTGGAGATATGTCTCTGAATGTTTGGGGAAATCAAAGTTTATGACAACGTTCACAGCTTGGATGTCAATTCCTCTTGTGAACAAATCTGAAAGTAATATCATATTATAGAATTATTTACTTTTAAGGAGTTATGAAATCAACTGGAACTGAAAATTTTGGCTAACACAAGATTATGTATTGCCTAAATAAGATCAACAGTGGAGACAATATTCCTTTAAAAGTTAAATATCCTTAAAACTTTTTTTGTAAACATTTAAGTGATCAAGATCCTCACTTGACCCTAATTCTAATCTGGAAAAAACATGAGCTACAAAGAGCAGCAAGAATTTTTTATAACTAACATCCATTCTGGGGTACCAAAAATTATTTACTTTTGTTCAATTAAAAAATAAAACATGCAAACATACCAACATGCTATATATACTTTCATCAAACTTCTTACAATCTGCATTGGTTGCAGTTTAGCATGCAAACGTTATACAAAAGACTTCAGAATAACTACAGGATTCCTGAGAGGTCCCCATGGACTACTATTTGTACAGAGGCCGTGTTCTTACCTGAACACACAAGATTCCTACAGAGTCCTTGTCTGAAGTCATGAAACACACGATTTCTATGTTGCTGGTTCATCTTTGCATGGATGTAGAAACATGAATAGCCAAGTTCTGTGATCTTTTTGGCGAGAAGTTCTACACGATTTGTTGAGTTACAGAAGATGATAGATTGGTTGATTTGTAACTAAAAACAAACAGAACAGCAAATTTAACAGTTGGTTTTAGCGAAGTACTTAAAATCGTCTTATCTGTGGTATAAAGAGGGACACTTTGTGTGAAACTCCAGCTTTACCTGGCACTGGTATAAATATTACCTAATTGTGGAGGTCAACATATGATATGACACACAAGAGGCCTAGCGGCCATGATGGTCACCTGAGATAAGCAATATTAAATATAAAGGAGAGTTATCAAATGTCATGAAACAGAAATTGTTACACTGAATATAGACAGTGTCAATACATGCATTCTATCAAAACTGTCAACATATATTGATCATTTTTACAAAGTTATACAGTCCCCCATCCCCCACGAAGAAATGTGAGACTCATTTTGATAATTTAATCAACTTACAATGCTTCCATGCAAAGAGTATTTGATTTTACCATATCTGAGTCTTGAGGAGAAGATTTTTTGAAATTTAAGTCAATTTGACCCATGTTTGCCCAGCCAAATAGCCAATGGAGGTCAGTCAGTAACACAAAACGGGCATACCATAAACCTATCATCCTTCACCTATAATTCTAACCAAGTTTGAAATATTTTCAATGGAAATATACAAATTACGCTCAAAAATTTAGTTTTCCTCTATAACCAATAGTAAACATTACCCCTCCCAAGGGGAAATGTGAGACCCTGGGGCCATGAAATTCAGAGTTTTGGTAAAGCACCTTAAGATGCTTTCATACATGAAGAGTACTTGGTTCTTGAGAAGATTTTTGAAATATGAGTCAATTTGACCCCTTTTGGCCATGCCCCTCAGGCCCCTGGGGTATGGGGACTGTATAATTCACAATGTTGGTTCATCTTAGACAGGAAAGGTTTCTGCAAAATTTCATTGAAATTGGATCAGGTTTTTGAGAACTTGATAGTGTTAAATTATTTACAGATGCACAATGCCGAATAAGGGTATTAGAATAGGTCACCATAAGACCTTGTCTCAGGTGACTTAAAAATGTAAGTCTGAGCTGATGCAAGTTTGAATTTGTCTTTTTTCAATCAATATTGGAAAAATCTGAGCATTTCCCTGCAAAACTGCAAATTAGGGGCTGCACTGATGACATGTTCTTCATCTGAACCTGCTAAAGGACACTTGCTATTAAGAGTTGATTTCTAATGGAATCAAAAGGAACCAAACGCTAATGGTACAAAGATTTCAACTAAAATCAGAGAACAAAATCAATTAAAATAAATCCATTAATCTACAAATGGCATCATTTTCCTACTTGGTTCACTTACCTTTGAGAACAGTGTATTGAGACAGTGAACCTTCTGTTTCTCTTGAACAAAAGCATAATACTGGGTAACTCCTTTCAATGTTAATTCATCCATCAAATTGATTTCATAGGGACTGTCAAGGTGCTTCCTCTGTAAAAAGTATTGAGAATTTGTTTAACCATAAAAAGAACTGAAAAAAAACTTTATAAATCTAATCAAAAATAGTCTTTTTCACAAAGTTGTGAATTTTGCTCTACTTGAACAAAAATCCATCCATGTTTGCTACATCAACCAAATATTTCCTACAAAGAATAATAACAGTAATACAATCAATGTGTTATAGATTATGTCATATTAAAAATAAAAAAAACAGGAACATTTATGACCTGAAGCCTTCTTTAAATAAATCATCCTACTTCAGAACAAGCATCATCAAAGCCATCAGAAGCAGAACTGAAATGTTGTGTTCATCATATCTGTAGGATTGGCTAAAACGCGTCATAGTTTATCTTTTGATTTTTGTTAAACATGTTCGTATTTTCATCAGTGCAGATTAACCTATAGTTATTTCAAACCAACATGAAAAACAAATACATAAAATGCCTATTCCTAACATATTACAAATTTTTAACAATTATCAAAATAGCTTATATTAGGAATACATCAAATTTCTTCTCTATTTCTACACCCAGAATTTGTTAAGGTTGTCTATGTTGGAAAGATAGTCCTAACAAAATTACTTTAAAGCACAGGGCTTAAAGTATTGAAACAGTTTAATGGTCTTGAATAAACCAAAAATGAATGATTCTGTAGCTAGGATATGTTTACAAATTTGTTAGATTACTTCATTCATAGAGAATATTTCATGACATCTGGTTTCTTTTTCCTTAAATAAATCATCCTACATCAGAACAAGCATCATCAAAACCATCAGAAGCAGAACTGAAATGTTGTGTTCATCATATCTGTAGGATTATCTCCCTTACATCAATCACCGTGATTATGATATCGATGTTTTCATCTTCCCCTTGTGGACTGATCATAACTAAGGTTTTCTTATTTATTTTCATAATGCAGTCCAACAGGATGTTGTGTTGTAGTCTAATTATCAACAATATTAACAATACAACTGTATGGTAAGCCTCAGAAATACATGAAACTGTATCTCTGTTTTTTATTCCAGGATTCATAGGATTTTTTTTATGTTTGGGAGGAAATTCCAAACAAAGGTGCTTTGATGTTGAAGTGAGAAAATCAAAGATAACTATTCTCAGTATTTATTTTTGTTTTTTAATAAAATTGGAAAAATATTCCTAATATTTTTCTCATTTTTAAAAAGAGAAGAGTTTACCATTGCTACAAAAGACTGAAATAGGACATTTATCAATATCAATATTTGGAAAATTATTGTATTTATTTCAATCATTTTCATAAGTTCCAATTAGTATATGTTTGTACATTTTCAGAACTTATTAATCATTATGTTGATTATTTTGATCCCATTAATGACATCAGAACAAGAATCATCATTATGTTCAGAAGCAGAACTGAAAATGGTGTGTATTCATCACAATCAATGGGAGACAAAATCCATCAAGCACATCAAATCTTATGCAGGATAATTCTTACTTTCACTAAATAAAGTAAAAATAAAAAATCAGTGGCTGTACTTAGATATTGGTGGGAAAATTGGAAATTTGGTTTTTTTTTTATAAAATTGGAAAAATATTCCCAATATTTTCCTCATTTTTAAAAAGAGAAGAGTTTATTATTGCTACAAAAGACTGAAATAAGACATTTATCAATATCAATGTTTGGAAAATTACTGTATTTATTTCAATCATTTTCATAAGTTCCAATTAGTATATGCTTGTACATTTTCAGAACTTATTAATCATTATGTTGATTATTTTGATCCCATTAATGACATCAGAACAAGAATCATCATTATATTCAGAAGCAGAACTGAAAATGGTGTATTCATCACAATCAATGGGAGACAAAATCCATCAAGCACATCAAATCTTATGCAGGATAATTCTTACTTTTATTAAATAAAGTAAAAAACAAAAATCAGTGGCTGTACCTGGATATTGGTTGGGAAAAATGGATTTTTTTTTTTTTAATAAAATTGGAAAAATATTCCTAATATTGTTAAAAAGAGAAGAGTTTACAATTGCTACAAAAGACTGAAATAGGACATATATCAATATTTGGTAAATCACTTTGGTTATGCTAGCCTCATTATGTGGAGACAATGCCTAGTTATAGGTAGAATCACAAAGATGCAAAACCTTAACCCCACATTTAGTTATTGTAATATATATTGTTGTGGGTTTTGGAAAACAAAATTGTGGACACTTGATTTTGTGGATAAACACAGTTTAATAAATCTACTTGTACTCACTTCAATATTCAGTAGAAATATGAATTCACAAAATGAAGTACCCATGAAATCATGATAATAAATCCCCTTTGACTAATGATTTTAAAGTATGTCTTATGTGGGGAAACAAAAAAACAGTTCTCTACCCAACACAAAACAGAAATTAATGTAGGATTGGTGAAAACTTCTGGCTACCATCAAACTTGCTTGGGGCAAAATTTGTGTATTATAGAAGTTACAAACAAAGGATGGTGATATCATATAACACATCTGTGCTAATATATTTAGAAAAGCTAACCGACTACTACTTCAATGTATCAAAAGAGATGTTCCTAGAACCAGTAAATTTCCAACAGACTCAGAACATGAATCATCAATATATTCAGAAGCAGAACTGAAAATGTGGTATTCATCATACTCTGTAGGAAGCTTTGGCCAGAGGAAGCTCACTTTGGATGCACTTCAGAAATCATTATGAGAACATTTAGTAGATAAAGTAATCTGTGTTAAGGTGATAAAGCATTGATCTGGGGAAAAAATTGTTATGAAGCAAATCAGAAATTATTATAGACAAAGAAATATGTGTTTTGGCAATTTACGACGTATTTATTATATAGTAAGATATAAGCTACGAAGCCAATATTTTAGGCAATTGAGAATTTAACTTCAGAAATTAAAAAAAAGGAAGGAACAAGACAATATTGTTAGCAGATATCATGTTCAATTATCAAATAAAGACACTTTTTTCAAGACACTTTTAATCTTTTCTGCAAACTTCTTTGCAAGCAAAGTGTTTATAAATGAAGTTTAAACTATGAATTAAGTGGCAGACCTATATCCCTCTGCGAGTTGCAGATCACTAGAAAAGTTTTGGGAACATACATTGGTAGGAAAGGTAAAACAAAATGAGTGCAGGAACTGTTTGAAAACAACAGTTAAGTGACTCACAAACAATCAAATTCTTTAGCAACAGTACCCTGTGGATATAATCAGTTAAAATGTTGGTACAACTAATGCAATCATCATCACAATATCAAATTTAACACTTCCCATACCATCAGAACAAGCATCATCAATATCTTCAGAAGCAGAACTGAAAATGGGTATTCATCATCAATATGGGAATGACTGGGGACTCTATGACAGATCAATTTACAATCATCAATATATATATATATATAGACACATTAACATATACATGTGTGTTGATGCAAAGAAATATATCTTCCAACACACAGGGGTGGGTGTTGAAATTTTACTATTACCAATGAAATTTGAATAAAGCTTTACCATGAACTGCTCAACACTGAGCGGAAAGGTAGCAGAGTACAGGAGTATTTGTCTGTTGTTGGGCAGGTGGCCGATGATACTGTCCAACATCCCCTTGAAATCCTGAGACAGCAGTTTGTCAGCCTGGAACGGATGAAAATCTTGGTTATCATAGTTAATCATTTTGACTTGGTTTTAGTACATGTGTATCAAATCATGGATACTTTTGGTCATCAGAATATCACTTCAAAATGTATTTTTCCATAAATCTTTGTGCATCATATTCCTAGTTAATCTAAAGATATGTTCCCCATCCCAACTTTATGTAAAACATGTAGCATGTCCTGAAAACTTTTCTAAGAACTGATAAATATTACTGGATTTCAGGACGTTTGGTTTTAACAGATTTGTTATATATAAGATGCCTGTTCCTGCAAGATAATGACTTTGGGAAATTTTTGATGATCTACAGTAAAGTTTTTGTTATAAGATTTCAATATATATTTTTAACAGCAATTTTGAATCCTTCACATTAGTACATATGTGACAACACGAAATAAACGACTGCATCAAACAAGTACAGATAACTTGATAAATACTCCACTAACAAGCACAAATAACAAGAATAGAGACAAACAACTGCAAAATTTCACAAGACTACAATGATTTGTTATTCTTGATAATCCAATATAATATACCTCATCCAGAACCAGCATGCCACATTTCCCAATCTTTACTAATCGTTTGTTCATCAAGTCTAGAATTCTGCCTGGTGTGGCTATGATAATGTGGACTGAAAAAAAAGAAGACATGTTAGTGCCAAAGTATTTAAACAAAAGGATAATCAGCGAGTAGGACAAGTCATCACGCTGTTGCTATCTAGAACGAAAATGAAAATAAACTGACCACCGTGGCTGTTGCAACAAGTTATCTCATTATCAACAATGTAAACATTCTTTCAAAACCTGTAAGCTAAATCACGCTGTTGCTATTTAGAATTAAAATGAAAATAAACTGACCTCTGTGGCTATTGCAACCAGTTGTCTCATTTTCAACAATGTAAACATTCTTTCAAAACCTTAAGCTGATCAACTTATAACAGTCTTTCATTG
The DNA here is from genome assembly GCF_031769215.1 of Ylistrum balloti. Classification (NCBI taxonomy): domain Eukaryota; kingdom Metazoa; phylum Mollusca; class Bivalvia; order Pectinida; family Pectinidae; genus Ylistrum; species Ylistrum balloti. Next base: position 65,300 of record NW_026782642.1, on the reverse strand, counting down.
AAGGAAACAATTACATAATTTTCTTTCATATTTTGATTAAATGTTAAATTCATTCTTCACCAACAATACTGAAACAGTCCATGGATCACTATTGCTGGCTTGGTAGAATTGTAGAGGGGCATCAGTGAGAAGCCAAGGATATTAGCAAAGCACCCATATAGTTACCTTTAAGAAAATAATACTGATTCTTTTGTCCATTTTTGTTTTGGATACAGTTTCAGACTTACCTGGGTCATATAATCTCATAATGTCATCTTTAAGATTGGTTCCTCCTGTTGTGACCATCACTTTACATCCAATGTGTTTACTGATCTCAATACAAATCTGACTTGTCTGTAGGGCTAGTTCTCTGGTAGGTACTATCACAAGGGCTGCAATGCAAAATAAACAACTGTTTTGTTCACTGAAGCTATGTTTTCTGAATTCTGTTTGACATTTAAGGTCTATAAAGTAATACAAACCTTTCTGTATTACGCCAGAAAAAAGGGTAAATTGGTCAGGATAATGTTATATACTTAGATAACAGGTCATTGTTATTCAAAGTCATCATTACAAAAAACAATTTCAAACTAGATCTCAAAATCTTTCATTCTAAATAACAATAAAATTTGTATGTGCAGGTCTTTTCTTTTCATGCCAAGTCTGCAATATTATACATTCATTGCACCAACAGCAAATGCAATTGATTTGAGCAAATTAAATAATTCAATCAAATTCAGAAAAAAGAATTCAAATTAAGTAAAACAGTGACGTTTGGAAAATGAAATGTTAAATTGAAAAATAAAGGTATTGTTGATTTATATCAAACTATCATTCTGTTTATTGTTATTCAAGATATTTCTCTTGGTACAAGGTACTTTGATAACATTTAACTCCCACACCAAAAACATTTAAAGGATCAATTCTTTACCCATCTGATCAGAACAAATTGTCATCAACGCTTTCAGAAGCAGAACTGAAATTATGTATTCATCATTGATGGGTGGAGGCCTGTAATTCTTTTTGAAATCCATTACAATAATATTTAACTCGTTTTTCTCATATGATTTTCTAGCGATCCCTTTTAAGGAAAATAATTTTCACTTCCTTGGAAGAGAGGAATTGTAAACCTGTTACTGATTACACTGGCGGTCATTACTACTAACAAGACACTGAGGCTTATTGTTAACACAACAAACTGATTACATATGTTAGTAGTAATCTTATTGTAGCATTTTTCAAGTTAAACATATCAGGCTAAAATATGATTGTTAATTGTAGTTTGTGTATTTTCTTAAAATAACATTTTTTTGTAGATGCAAGAATTTTATCAATTTTCTTATTATTTGCTCCAAATTGATATTACACTTGTGAAATTTGATTGTGCCAAAATAAGTATGTTTACAGTATCGTTTTTTCACACATACCTTGTACTTCATTGCGACTGGGGTCACATCTCTCTATGATTGGGATAGTGTATGCCCCAGTTTTTCCAGTTCCATTCTTAGCTCGAGCTAAAATGTCGCGCCCTGTAAGGGCAATTGGGATGCTGGCCTCTTGAATAGGAGATGGCTGTTCCCAGCCTTTCTCGAATATACCCATAAGGAGCTCCCGCTTTAGGCAGAAGTCCTCAAACTCATTTCCTTTAGTGTTTGTAACATCCTAAAGTAACACAATTTTTTTTTAATTTACAGCATTATGTTACATCAACATCATTACTTTTTGGTATGTTTCAGGTAGTAACAACTTTTAGGCAGTACATTTGAAGTGTAAAAAAAAAACTAGCTTATACATTTCATTTTTGAAAAAATGTATGGTAAAAAATAAAAAATTCTGATTTCAAGCACATCATGATTAAAATTACAGGTATATGCAAATGAGAAAGCTAAATTTAAACCAGTTCAGCATATCTTAATGATTAAAACTACAACAACTTCAATTTTTTTCTCTAGATTTATCTTTTCTTTCATACTCACTGTAGTCTTTAAACGGGTATCTTTAGGGGGAAGATTCAATTTACTCTTCCAACCTTGGTCACTGAAAAGAAAGATAAATGACATTCACAAAATGGCAACAATTCATGTTCAAACTCATTGAAAGAAGTGGATATAACATAAACTGGTAGATCTATCAAATTATATCTTATAGGATATTAAAACAATATCCCACATTTTAGTTACATGCTGAAAGGAAGATGTACATTTAAATAAAAAACGCACAATTTCAGATGAGTACATGATTTGTTATAATATTCCCATTTTCAAATTGCTATGACAACAGTTCCTACATAAACAAGTTTTATGCCTACAACACTTCGAAGATAAGATAACATCATTCAAATGCCATATTCATCTGTATACAAGCCCTCTGCCTACAAGTGAGACTCTTCATTTTTGCCAAATCATAACTTTAATGGAAGCAAGTTGAAAGCAATTCACCAAAACAGCAGGTATGCCCTTCCTATAATGAATATAAATTCTCTAAGCTATTGAATATGATGAAAGAGTGCAGACAAAAACCACATCATCCTTTCGGGAGGGTTGGGATTTTCCCATCTCACTAACATGGGGGTGAATAATTATTTCTTCTCCTACCCCGCTGACTTGATAAGGGACTAGTATGTATTTCTGTTGTCCAAATGCTTTGTATTGTTGATGTGATTGAATTGTTGGTCTAATGTCAGTCAATCCCGTCTCAACACTAGGGTAAGACAAGGAAATCTAACCTCACAATAAAACACAGTGGCTATACCTGTCCAGGGAAAGAGAAATTGGGATCACTAGGGAATAGTTTGATAGATCCATCACACTGTGCTATATACCGACGTAGTGTGACATCCCAGTCAGTTACTCCAACAATGTTAGAGGTTTTACACGGCGAGACACTTTTGATAGGTGCCGTGTAACCTCTAACTTCCCATAGGCGATTTACCCGATGCTGACAGGCCAATAATCAAAGTTCCGATTATAGCATTATTTATCAATTTTACTTACATTTAAATGACCAGCGATGTCGTGTTAATACCTCTCTTTGAAAAATCCATTATAAAATCCAGGTTGATAAGAGAAAACAGCATAAAAAAATGATTTTAACATCTCCGTGGATAAGCTGATACAACATTAGAACCGAAATTATAAATACCACGTGACTGCTCGGTAAATACAAAAATGGAATACACAATGCAAAAAAAGCTTTTCCGTTTGTGATATATTTAGCAAACTATTCCGCTTGATACTCTATTCCGCATTTTGTACCGACCGCGGCAGCCATTTTCGAAAGATAGGTCAACGAAGCGGCTTAATGTTGTAGGAGTGTGTTTCGAAGCATATTATTATTAATATGGTGTTAATTCATGGTTTGGACGTTCATATGGGATAATTAATACCTAAACTGTAAGTACACATTGTTGTCATCAAGTATTAAGTCATAAATAGACATAAAATTGAATCTTACGTTCCGCCCTGATTTGAGGGCGGAACGAGCATCAAAGAAATAGTGCTTGGGAAATAAGAGGTCGCAGTCGGCACAATAACATCAGATAATAAATCGGCCGACCAGCGTCCTCTTATGTTATAGGAGTACCCAGTCAGTTTGTACTGACCCTAGTATTTAGTGTATCTTACCTATTACCATCACTGTTGCCAGCCTTGATCCCATCCATTGGAATGGAGTGATGATTACTGGAATTTTGATCAACTTTGGCTGTCGCCATGTCGCAAAAATGTCATTCAATACAAAAATTCACGAAGGAACCTCAATATTCAACAGGGTCGAGTCGTTTTACAACGCAAATGGTACGAAATATGCAAAGTCAATTTCATGTGTTGATTTGAAGAAAAATCTGCTGGATCTGAAAAAAATGAAGTTTGCAATCAATGGCCCATGCAAGTTTTGTTGTTATTATACTGACGTTCCATCGACTTTAGTGGAAAGATCTGAGAATTGCAAGTTCGTCAGCCATTATAAAATTAGGACGGTCTACAAATACTTTTTGCTGTTTTATACGTTGTAATTAAAGAAGGCAACATCAGTAAACATGTTTATATAAATAATAGCATAATAAATATGAATATTGATGTTAAATTATCACTTTAGAGACGGAAACTTTTGGTCTACAATGAGAACAGCACCGTGCTCAGCATTACCTCCCTTGTTTGATTCCAAAATTTGAAACGTTTGTTCCAGTTTTAATATATTGGGAGACAATAACTCATGAATAACTGATAATTAAGAGCACATAATATACACGTAACTGGCATATATGTCGACAACCCCACCTTAGGATTGTGAAACAAAAAACAAGACAACAAACTGCGAAATACAAAAACCCGAATGATCAAAACATTGGCGTAAGTAAAGTTTACGGAAGGATTTTTAACATTTGGAAAGCATAACCGGAATAAATTATAGAAAATTTGTTTTCAGAAATATCACTTTAGCACAAATAATACAGATGGGACATTATAAGATGAATCATGATCGTGATGTTAATCGATAGCCTTACTATCAACAAACCTACCGCCGCAGTATCCAAAATGGCCGGAATCGGTAGGGGGCGCCAAAGACGCCGTACCATTTCCCTTCTGTTAAATATGTTTAACGAGGAATTTACGTTTGAAATGTACAATAATGCTGAAAACAATAACCTAATTTTCAGAAATGCGTATTTTGTTATTTTTTGATAATTTTGTCTCTATGTTATAGTAATTTGTTTCTGTATACATTTTTTTGTTTACTAGGCCTGACCTTTGAACTTTTCCCGGTGGGTCAGAGGTTATCAACATGTCGGACTAGTAACAGAACTACGGACTCCGTTATTTATAAAACAGTCGAGAAATCAAACGGGTAAGTTGCGTAACGTTTTAATGTAACTCTATATTCTATTTGAGTGACGATAAATGTCTGCCATTGTAATTATTGTTTAGATGCAGTGAAAACAATGCCATATTGCGTTGAAAAGGGAAAATGCAAATTAACGGTGCAAATGCCAAATCGTGTCAGATTATCTTGATTATGAACCCAGCACTCCGGAATTGATAAAAGCATATAATTATAGGCTTATATTGAACAACGAATTCACTGCTAACTATTATCATGTTTTTGAATTACAAGCTGTATGCTTAATTTAATTAAGATAAAAAAAATCTGAAATTACACATTATATAATTAGTCAATACACGTTGCTCTGAAATAAATAACTTGAAATATTAACAATGTTATTTATTCTTTGTTATCAGTCTGTTCTCATCACATAATAAAGTAAGTCAAAGTTGCTTGTGGTTGTCTAGTATTGAAATCTAGAAGCATTTCTTGAAAACGTACTGAAAAGATTTACTGAAAACTTTCTTTTTATTTTGCCCAGTCAAGCAAAGATCACAAAACTTGGTGTATGCATTACTTGGCTGTACTTATATGACCTTCAATAAAATAAAAAATCAAACTCAGGACCTGTAACTCTTCAATTACAGTGTTATTTCCCCTTGTGAGGATTTTATTTCCATGGCATCACTTTGCTTGAAGTTAAACTAGGATTGTGTAACTTGGTGTATGCAGTACATTATTGGAATTTTGTGTCCAAAAATGTAGTTGTTTTCTGGATGCATTCACTAGTTTCAGTGATATGATTGTTTCTTGTTTTTTTTTCTTGTTTTATTGATAAACCATCTTTACAGAATTAAGCTTTCAACTGAGAAAATCATATCAGCTTTTAATTGGCAGCAACCAGCTATATGTACATATGTATCCTGTACATGCAAATATATAGGTTTGTGTAATTAATACTACATGTAATAGTCCTACATTGACAGTTGAAGGTCCCTGATAAATTTCTTATGCTTACGTGGTTCTGAAAATGAACTGCATCATCATTTTGGAAAAAAAACTCATCTGTGTGATAATGTTTTTATTTTATTTTTATTTAAAAGGGAGGTCATGTTTGAGATATACAGGTATAGCAGTTTGGTTATGAAAAATGCATCCTTATATATATATATATATATATGTATATGTATATTTATAAACTACATAACAATTACATTGTTAGTAGAGAAATAAAAAATGTGAAAATAAAAAGGCCCTGAGCATCACTGAGGAGTCCTAGCAAGAAGAAACAGCTGTATGATGCAGGTTAATTCATTGCTTGACTCAACTGTATCTGACTTCTAAATTACTAAATGGTGCTATTCTCTTTGGTGTCTTTTGTGCAATCTTTGTCACATCTACACACACTTTTGAAATGAGAAATAATATTACTGTACCAGAACTAACACTGATAGAAGCATTTACATAATATAAATAAATAAAACAATCTTTTTATTAAAGTATGCACCAATTTTTTTTTTCCTAAACTAGAATGAAATGGAGTTGTTGTCTTGGTGATGAAAACATGGCGTTTTCTTAAGTATTAGAGTAAACGACACACAATCCTATCGTCAATGAGAAAAAAATAATGATGACTATCATATTATGACATCATGTGAATCACTAATGCATATGTTGTATGAAATTTGTATGAATGTAGTCACACAGTCCGTGTGTATACAGTTTGTGCATAGCATTTTCCTGATCAGTCAGCAATATTATACCGAAGTCCGGCTCAGTAATTATATACATACTTGAAATTTTAGACATATCAAATCCAAAACACATCCCAAAATATGATTTTTCAAAAATGATCTGTCATGCAACCTGTTGTCAGTTATCATGTTACTACATAAAGGAATTAAGTTCCAATTTATTCTTACCTTGTAATGATGTGCGTAATGACAATAATCAGTACTAAAGAAAACATTCAATCACATGTTCTTAAAACCTGTTCAGTCAGGTAAATAAAAGCCAAAAACACAGGGCTGATTATGCAGTGATCATTGTACCTGATGAAATTTGGACTTATTTGTAGTTATAAATATCTGACCTGATACATACGACAATCAGATACATACGCAGTATAGAGTTTACATACATAGGTCAGCGTAGTGAGATAATCAATTGACAGGTCTATAGATAAATGATGAATATATGGAGAGCTGATAAGTCCAGTAAATATTTTGATAGTTGTAATGGTGGAATTGTAGATTATTAACAAACACTAATCTCAATTGTAAACAATTACTCAAAGGACCATATCAAAACAAATACTCACTGCTTCAGACACTTCTCAGGATGGATAAAATTTAAAAACCTGAAAAAAAATTGAAATTTGAAATCTCAAAATTTTAGAACCCATAAACTCTTTCATGGCTAATGAAATAATTCTTATTATGGGTAATAGTATATATATATAAGTTACTGGTAATGATGCACAGTTTACCTTCTTAAGTCACCATGACACCTGTACAGGTACCTATAACTATATTTGTGTTGTCTTCCTCAAATTTACCTTTTACAAGCCGGGTTGCAAATACTTTAGTGGGGATATTTTAATGGTGGCCAGAAAAATATCCGGATACTTTTATGATGTGGAATACAAATATGATATGACACCAAGTAATTGGAAATATTATGTGACAGTGAAGGACGCAGTATTGATATCTAAAGAGTTGTAGAAGAGGCTGGGTTCATCAATCTATTGTTAACATAGCATTATTAACATATTATACCAGTGATTTGATATAATTATATAATGTACAGTATCTTACTCTAACAGTTCAATCAGTCCAACCCATATCTTATTATACCTATTCAATACATATGATTAGCAAAAATGAATGTTCCTTCGTGTTTGTCCTGTATTAAGCCTACTTAGTCCTGCACCTAGCTACTTCTTATTAGGTTGTATTTTTTAATTTTGTCTCCAAAGCATTTAATTGTAACTGTTTATAATTTGTAATTGTATCATTTCAGAGGGTGAAAAAGTGGGGCCAATGGCTACGAGCAAGAAGTTAGCCTTAACCAGTAACAGCAAACATAATGAGGTCATCCTCAAACAGAGAGTTAAAGAGGTTTGTATTTTCAAGATCAGTTTTTTTTTTATCTGTGATTGAACTGTAACATGATCTTCTATCTTTAGAGAAGACATAATGTATTACAATTTGGTTTTAAATTCTTTGAAAGTTCAATTTAGTATTAAATTCTTTGTTAAAATTTTAAACTTTTGTTTTGTATTGTATTCCCTATATGTAGAAGGAGGCATATCAATTGCACTGCATTTTTTCTTATGTTATACTAAGTTCTTCCACTTTCTTCTGCTGACAAGTTTCCTGACACATTTCTTAAAAATTTTTGTGTTGAATTTAAGTTAACTTTACATGAGTGTTTGTGTATGAAAGGCAGCTTAAATCAATTACTCATGTGTGGTTGTTTAGGAGACATATGTAATGGTCTCCATTATAATTAGTATTACTTTATTTTACAACAATTATGAAACAATTTTTCCAACTTATATTGATCATTGTTTATTTGTTGAAAGATTTAAAAAAAAAAAAAAAATATTCACACGCAATACAAACATTAGAAAAACATAATGCTAAAAATATTTGGAATTCATTCCAGCAGATTTTATGAAGATCCAATAGATAATAAATTTGAATTACAGAGAGCTTATAATACCATGTCACTATTTTATTTTCTTATTTTTTTTTGTTAAATTATATCTTTTAAGGTTTGATTTTCTTTGTTCTTTTTCTATATATCTTTTAAGGTTTGATTTTCTTTGTTCTTTTTCTTAAGCTGGAAGATGAAGTATCAAGTCTAAGAAAACGGTTAGATGATCTAAGAAAAGCAAAAAATACAACAGTCCTGAAGAGGGAGAGAGAGATACTAGAAGTGGGCACACCCTTTAGTAAACGGTAAAGTTTGATCTCCCTTAGTAAACCATAAATTTTGAACACCCTTTAGTAAACGGTAAAGTTTGAACGCCCTTCGGTAAACGGTAAAGTTTGAACGCCCTTCGGTAAACGGTAAAGTTTGAACGCCCTTCGGTAAACGGTAAAGTTTGAACGCCCTTTGGTAAACGGTAAAGTTTGAACGCCCATTAGTAAATGGTAAAGTTTGATCAGGTGTGATTACATTGAGGAAAGCAAGGAAAAAATATATTCTGTCAAAGGGGAGAATTTCAGAAGGATAAGGATAGAATGAAGAGGTGGGAAGGGGTAACGGACAATGGTTTGGTTTCTTCGGTAAACGGTAAACGGTAAAGTTTGAACGCCCTTTGGTAAACGGTAAAGTTTGAACGCCCTTTGGTAAATGGTAAAGTTTGATCAGGTGTGGTTACATTGAGGAAAGCAAGGAAAAAATATATTCATATAGGTGAAGACAAGAGGTATGTGGTTCAGTTTTCTCCCCAGTGAGATTTTTGTTTGTCAGGTAGCTGATCAAAAAAAAAAATGCACAGTGTTGTGTTGTAGTGATGGTGTTGTTTGGCAAGGCATGTTACCCTTTTTGTTTTAGCATCCAACAGGCTTCCCGTGTGTTGTTTTGTGAAATATTCACCAGCTACTAAACAGAGACCTAGTTTCTAATTGACCCTGGCTGTTAGGCAGCATACCCAGCAAACAAAAAGTGTAGTAGAATCAAAGTGTACTAAGCTGTCAGATATCTAGAAGGCAAGAAGGAGTGTTAAAAAAAATGCTGTAAGAAAGATCAGTTTAATTTTTCAGTTATATTAGTGCAGGTGTTCATCCATGAACATTTGTATTTGACTTGTCATATATTCCGGGTTATAAGCTGCTTGTTTACCATAACAAAGGCTTCATGTAACTTAAATTACAAGAAATAATACAAAACTATAAGAGTTTTTTCAGCATGCAAGGGCCTTTGCTAATATTCAACAGTACAGACACAGATGGAGATCATGTTAAGTAAACCGTACGTCAAGTGAGGCCCTATATATGTGTGTAGAAAATCTTTGAAGGTTTCCAAGCCAAACAAATTCAGTAACTGCTATTTATGTTTGTGAAACACGTCAATGAAAAAAGGATTGTCTGTGTATAATTAATTTGCAAACTTGTATTAAATGTTTCATTGATGAACTTAATGAATTGCCTTCTGTTGTTTCCTTCTGTTGTTTTCAACAAACTTTGGTCAATATAACGTTTATTACATTGTAAGATATGATGCTGCTTATATCCAAGTGTGACTTATATGTGAATTAAATTGAAAAACCAGTCCTGTAGCTTATACTCAGATGCAGTTTATAGCCTGAAAAATATGGTACTTTATCAGCCTGTACCAGATTTAGAATGCTTAATTTGCTTATGGACATAATAAGGATTTTCATGGGGTTTAAAACTTCCTGTAATGATCATATGTTGAAAGTATATTACTTTTAACATGACTGCCATCTTTTCAAATTTCTCCTCAGATCTGCTTTGGTTAGACTCTGTGATCCTGTCCAAAATCAATTAAATTACTGAAGAAACTCCACCTCTCAAATTTCATTTTTTTATGCCCCCGCCATTTATGCCCATGTCCGTCCATCCCGTCCCGTCCCGTCCTGTCCCGTCCCGTCCCAAATCAGTATATACCACCTAACAACTTCATTCGGACCTTTCACTATTATTTCACATGGGGGGACGGGGGCATTCATGTCTTACAGACATTTTCTAGTTATTATCAAACTTCATATAAAGGTCAACTGAAACAATACCTCAGATAACCGTGTTTTAGGTTTCAAGGCAAAGGTCAAGGTCACTAATATTTTTGGTTGAAAGTACATGTAATGATTAATTCAGTGAAACAATCTGACATTTGACGGAAATCTGCACAATCAAACTATGTGATAAAGTAACTGTGTGAATACGTTGAATCACTTTCTGTTTCAGGGTTCAAAGGTCAATATCAGGGTCACCAATATATGCTATCTGTAGAGAACCATCAAATATACATGGGAGAGCATGCATTCATGTCTGTTATGTTTTTTCCAGTTAATGTCTCTTCAGCCTAAATAAGATGAATGAGTTATAGACTGTGAAGGTGGCTTTTTTCAATAAGTAAGATTTTTGTGGTTTTTACCAAAAGCTTGTAAATGGGTGTATTTGTTCTAAAACTCATAAAAGAGACCACTGTTTTTTTGTAATTTTCAAGGTATCTACTTTTTCAATATCAATGTATCCTCAATATTTCACAGGGAGGCTACAGTAAAGGCGGCACCAGCACCAGCTCCAAATATTCCAGTAAACAATCATGATGCTGAAATAGAAGAACTCCGGAAAAAATTTGCTGCCGAGATTGAACTGTTGAAAAAACAGGTCTGGTATTACCCAAGTTATTATCAAGCCATATATTAGATTTAATTTAGATGTGAATAGTTCTAGATTTTATTTCTTTGGTGTAGTGGTGTAGATTTCTGTGACAGAGGTCATTGATTATTTTCATGGCTCCACTGTTATTTGAACCCATGACCTCTGGTTTGTTCGTCTTATGCTCTCTAGCTGAGCTCTATAATGCAGCTAGTATTTAGTTACATACCCATCTTCCAGGAAATAACTTGTCCTCATATTTTCAAGTAGTTCATTACCAATGTCTATGCAGTGATTAATCTACGTGTGAGTTCTAGTTTAAATGTCACCTACTTTTTAAAAAATAATAAAAAAATAACAAATATATTAGACAGGAAGATAAATGGGATTTCTTCCTAACTAGAAGGTAGGACAGAGAAATCTCTCCCTAAGGAAGAGATTCACAACTGTCTTCCTGAGGAAGAGATTCATGACTGTCTCCCTGAGGAGGAGATTCCCGACTGTCTCCCTGAGGAGGAGGTTCACAACTGTCTCCCTGAGGAAGAGATTCACACCTGTCTCCCTGAGGAGTTGATTCATGACTGTACCACTGTCTCCCTGAGGAGGAGATTCAAGACTGTCTAACCCAAGGCTTTGCTGAGGTTTAGCCTTTCTGGAATCTCCTCTGAGGGTAGAGATGTTTCTGTCTTACCTTCAAACTAGGGAATGATTATTTTTCTGCCCCTTAACATCATACTAGAAATAGAATGATAAAACATTACTATTGAAACAAAATCAGACCAATACTGACTTTTATATTGAACGATTTGTAATCTACGTTACACATGTTACAAACAATTGTAATGATAAATCAGTGCCATAATGCATTTAGAATTAGTTTGTTTAAACAGAAAAGATGAGATACTGTCTTACAATAACATTAAACTATCTAAAACTATCAACATTAATTAGTAATATTTTTTATGTCTCAAATTTATTCTCATCTGATTTAGCATATGATTATGTTCTCTGTGTGTGCAGGCTGTCTTACCCTGACAAGAAAGATATTTTACCTTATTTGATTGTGTGCATATTTCTGTCTGATGAAGCAGAGTATGTATCTCTGCTGCACCGACAAAACCTGACATAATAAGTACAAGCTTATACACAATATTTTTCAGGAAACTTCATGTGACCATGAAGCTGAGATTGAAGCTTTACGGAGACAGGTCTGTAGCTTAGAGGCAGACAATGCAGCATTAATGATAGAAAATACAGATCTGAAGGATAGAGTTACCTCCCTTGTCATAGATCTCAGTGTCAAGGAGGCCAAGTGGTGTGAAATGGAGGAGAAACTCAAGATACAGGTACTTTTTTCCAGTTCAGAGTCAAAATTAATTTGTTATAAAATAGTTTGCTTTTCTTCACATTGTAAAATTTAGCTTGGATAGTGTTAATAAATGATTAGTGAAAAATTCAGATATAAAAGAATCAAAATTGATAGCATTAGTAATCATTTCACAGCTATAGATTTAGTGAGGCAGGTCAGATAAACGATTTTTGAGTGTCTAATATTTCCCTGATGAAATTCCATTTTTTTAGTGGCAGCTATTAAAATTTTTCACGAGCAGCTGGCGAACTCTAATGAAGCTTTGAACGACTGGGGCTTGGATGCTAATAATTGATGGAATCACAATAAATTTTTGGTAGAAGTTCTTAGCTGAGTTTGTTCATACATGTGTTTATATGGAAGTTGTTGAAAGTCAGAAAAGAAATACCGATATACAAATATTCTTTTGCTTTTAAAAATTGTCTTCCTTCTACCATTATGTTCAGCTTGTATGACTGATATTTTATTAATTAATTAGTTTGAAAAGTATTCATTGTAAAGAGGTAATAAATGTAGATAAAGAATCTTTATTTTTGTTGAGTTTGCAGTGCTTTACTCTTTATGACTTTTACAAAAGCTCCATTAAAGTGTGTTTCCAACTTGTATATAAATATTCATTTCTGTCTCGGGTATATTATTACATCACTTTTTCCATTGAAATTTAGAAATTTAAAAAAAACTTATATCATCACTACAATGATGCTATAAAGAATCTTATATATAAATCAGTATGATTCTTTCAGTGATGATTATAACTTAGTTTTGACCAGTAAGAGAAATGTTTCCAAGTTATTGCACATTTTAAATTCACAAAATTTCCTGTTGTAATGCGAATGAAGCAAATATGGAATGAATTGGTTATCCAGGAAATCTTATCCCTGTACGTGTACTTCTCAAGTTTTCTCTAATCTGGTACTTAAAACAGTGTTTGTAATGGATTATTACTAGTAAACATCACAAAATGATAGAATACCACATAAAAAAAAATATCTTATTGTCAAGTCTAATGTGAAAATAGAAAGACTGTCAACAGACGGTTGTCTTAATCATTGTGATGTGTTTGTAGATTAACAGAGCATGGGGTGAAAAATACAAAGAGTGGATGGAAAGAACAGAGGCAAAGATTGCAGATCTTCAGCAAACGAACACATTACTGTGAGTATTGAACAATTCAATCTGAAAGCATATCACTTTTGATATTGAACAGTTCAGTCTGAAAGCATATAACTTTTTTACATTATCAGTATTCAAATTAAATACAGTACACTAGGTTCTATTCCTGGGGATGATATTGCCACCATTTCAGGTACACTTAGGTGACCACAAAGATTAGATCTGTGAAATAGAGAGGCGTTTGTATTAGATGTCTCTTTACATACATTAAGAAGGATTTTGAATCGTAACAAATATTATTCAATCGTTTTAAAAGAAAATCCCTAAAAAGATTTCCATGTATACAGTACATTTTATAAAGGAAACAAATATGATATAATTTCTTGAAGATGTACCTGTTTAATGATGTGTCCTTTAGATTTTTTATTCTGCACTGGCTTGAAACTTTGAAGAATTTTGAAGATGAATTTACCCTGAATATACATTTTAACCAGAATGTTTTTCCAAATTTGCTGTTGACTTTTATGTGGGTTTTTTTATTTATTTCTGACTCGGCATAATATTTTTGCTGTCTGTCTGTTTGTCTTTCGGTCTGTGTTAGGGTTTCTTCTTATAAGTTATTCAATTTTTCCATCAGAATTATACCATGTTTAGTATATTGCTTTACATCAATAACATCTCAAACTAGTTAACTTAGATATAAGTACAAATCAGTCAACATTTACAGAGTTATGGGACTTGTTCAAATAGGTTTCAAATTTGTTTGTCAAATAACTTTATCATCGAATTTGAAGCAGATTTGAAGTAACATCTAAATGAAAATTATGGGTTTTTTTTCAGAACTTAAGATATATATTAAGGCTAAATTTATTTTTCCCTGTGCTATTTTCTTTAACTTAGAAATAATACTATACCATGTATGTGAAAGATCTTTCTTAATAATAGCTTTGTTAGCTTTTTTAGTTGATAGATTTGCTTTCTATTGAGACTGATGATTAATTTTAATTGGTACTGATTTGTCAACACAAATTTTTGTTGCATTAACTATCAATCAACAGCACACGTTTCTATCATTGTAGGCGGGGCTATCTGAAAAGTCATAAGCCAGGAGGTCGTGACCCCACTGGACAAGACCCAGATGTATGACTGTCATTGTTTTTATGGTGCTTCAAAAATGTTTCCTTTTTCACATTACAACTCTAAAATGTTAATCTGTGTACAGTAAACTGTTTCTATATTGCATTCAGATTTTCAGTGGAAATTTTACATATTAAAAGGTATTTTGTGAATGGAAAATTCCTTAATTTTTAAAGAAAATCCCTCACCCTGTTAATCAGAAATAATTTTCTTTTAAGTGAGCTGTGAGTGTGAAATTGTTTTATTATCTAAACCTGACATCATAATAGGTTATATCACACTATGTATAATACTGCATGTGTATATACAGTGACTAATAGCCAATGATGTGATATAGGATACTATCTCAGAAGGTAAAAATATAAGTTATGTTTCATATTTTATGGAAGGGCTTGCCACAGGACAACAATATAGTGTTTGTCTACATATATATATATCAATTGGCTTTATATAAATACATGTGGCCCATAAACTTCAATCAGTAGAAATCTTGTTAAGTTAGAAATACCGGTATATTTATTATTGTCAAAATGGTTTCAGTGGAAAGATAAAGGGATATTGGGTGTAGATTAAATATCATATATTTATGTTATGTATTATAGAAATAAGTGATTTAAACATCTTTGTTGTGATAGTCAAGATTGTTTAATGTATGTATACAATGTGACTTATGTACAGGTGTATATGGTAGGCAGAATTTTGTGTTTTGTACTGTGGTATATTATTTTGATACTGTTAAAACACAATTTTGATTTATAAAATAGATATATATATATATATATGTTATTTTAAGTTATTACTAAGGGTTGTCCCAGTAAAATATCTACTTGTCCCCAGGAATCCTGGTGTAGGATATATGAACGACCAAAAAATGAAGAGGCAAGAAAAGTCTATTCAAGAAAGACGTTCAACCTTTTGGGGATAAAAGTTTGGATATCGTAACTAGATTGTTTTAGGAGTCCCATTGTTGACCATTTGTCTGGTATCTAAAGATTGATAGCCAGTGAATGGTAGTCCTGTATTTACAATTATTCTCTGATCCTACCAACTTGCAAGGGCTCAGTATTCCACTATCTAGCCTTTCCATGCATCAAAGATACTTGATATTTGATAATGTTGTCCTTACCTCTATGAAAAGATTTTAACTCTGACACTGTAAAGAAAATTTCTATGAAATGAATTAGTTTCAGTGAAACCTGTGTAGAAAGGCCACTCAAGGTAGCAGAGAAAATTAATGCTGTGTTCTTTCGAAGGTTCATTTACCAAATGCTGTATTACATCTGTATATTTAAACCAGAAACTAGAGGTCTTTGAAGACAGGTAATTGTTATGTACAAGTGACCTCTATAGACAAGTAGTATATAAAAGTGTCCTTTATAGACAGGTATTTGTTTTATACAGGTGGCTTTATAGACAGGTATTTGTTATGTACAAGTGACCTCTTTAGACAAGTAGTATATAACAGTGTTCTTTATAGACAGGTATTTGTTTTATACAGGTGACTTTATAGACAGGTATTTGTTATGTACAAGTGACCTCTTTAGACCAGTAGTATATAACAGTGTCCTTTATAGACAGGTATTTGTTTTATACAGGTGTCCTTTATAGACAGGTATTTTGTTATGTACAAGTGACCTCTTTAGACAAGTAGTATATAACAGTGTCCTTTATAAACAGGTATTTGTTTTATACAGGTGTCCTTTATAGACAGGTATTTTGTTATGTACAAGTGACCTCTTTAGACAAGTAGTATATAACAGTGTCCTTTATAGACAGGTATTTGTTTTATACAGGTGGCCTTTATAGACAGGTATTTGTTTTATACAAGTGACCTCTATAGACAAGTAGTATATAAAATTGTCCTTTATAGACAGGTATTTGTTTTATACAAGTGACCTCTATAGATATGTAGTATATAACAGTGTCTTTTATAGATAGATATTGTTATATACAGGTGGCCTTTATAGACAAATATTTGTTTTATACATATGGGCTTTTAAGCAGGTTTGAATATCCAAAATTTGTGATTTAAAAGTATCTTAAATGCCTTGTTTACCTCCTGCACACTTTAGTTGGACATTAAAATGTTTTTCTGATATTTATTAAGTGCTCTGATAATGAATCTTTATCTATGGATTTTTCAAGCAGTGAAATCTGCCTTCATTAGCACCTTAAGGTCCGGAGTCATGAACTTTCTTTGTGATTTTACAATTGAATAATAAATTTATTGAAGAGGAAGTAAGCTTGAGGATTCTCTGAGCATGTCTGTGATATTTTTTTATGTATATAGCTAAGTGACTGTGATCTGGTTGTTTACAATTATATAAAGTGACTGTGATATTGTTATCTGCTACTTGATTCCTTAAAACTGCATTATTTAAAAAAGATTTTAAGTGGTTAATTCTTAAGCGAACTGAATCTCAATATCTAAACTGAATTTTAGCATTTACACTTGACTGTTTGTTAATCTATTTTTCAAATGCCTCATAATGAAGCATTAATATTTGCATGTTATACATAAACGATGTTACAATTGATAAACCACCTTGGTTTGTAATATATTTCATATTTATCTCCAATTACATTTGTCCCCACCTCATTGTGTGAAAGGTAAATATTAAGTTTTGGGGAGTGCTTATTTGTGAACTACTTGTAGCCTGCGTTTTTAAGATTATTGACTACACAAAAATGAAGAAGTGAGCTTATCTGTGTTGACAACGAGAGTAAGTTTATTTTTAAAATTATGAAAATATCTTTTAAATACAAATGTATGTTTTCACAAAATACAAAGGATGTTTTTCAACAATTTTAAGTTGGCACTGTTCATATAATGACACTTAAAGTTGCAGGCAAAACTCCTGTGAATAATAGAGATCTCTATGTAAACTGTTGTTTGATGAATGATTCTTGTGTATTCCTTGTTACAGCTGTGATATTCTTCATTCCAGCGTTGTAAAATATCACATATCCATGTGGATATCATCCTGTCTTGCTTTCAATTTGAGAATGGACAAATTAGATTCTATCATTCGCAAACTTGCAGTCATTACGTTTCGTAACAGAAGATTTTCCTCGCACTCCAAACTGGGACCCTTTTTTCAGCTGACATGTGATGTGCATGCACTGACAACACTCAATCAGATTTCAGTACTTCAGTCTTGTCAGCAACAGAAGAATTTCTTATCAGAAGTAAGCTTGTTCATTAACCTTGTCTTATCAGAAGTAAGCTTGTTCATTCACCTTGTCTTATCAGAAGTAAGCTTGTTCATTAACCTTGTCTTATCAGAAGTAAGCTTGTTCATTAACCTTGTCACATCTTAAAATCTTCATGTAACCAGTTCTAAATTTTCTTGTCCTGGTAGAGTGTTTATTTTCACTGTATTAACAATTTTTTTTAAGTTATTTTCTGCTTGTAAATTTTTAAAAAAATATTTCATTGTGAGAAAAAGGTCAGAAAGTTTGTGAAAAATGAAATCAAGAGAAAGAAGATGAACTGAAATGGAAAAAGAAATTATAAAACTTATTAAACAATGCTCATCATTTTCATATTTTAAACTTTTATATGCCAAAAATTTAAATATTTTGAAAGAACAGTGAAATATCCTAAAGCAAAATGAAAATTGATTATATGATTACCATATATCATAAAACTTCTGACATGATATTAATTTATGCTGTATGTATATTTTTATAAGTATGGATAACCAGACATTTTCAGTGTTATAATTACAATGATGTTACAGCATATATTTACATTTGTTTTTCACTGATAATTATCTTATCTAGTCTATGTCAGTTATTGTTATGATAATAGATTTAATATAAGGATAATATTATTGTATCAATGATGCTAGTTTTATTTGTATCCATGTTCCATAGATGTCTAATATAGTTTATATAATTTGTTAGATCTGTTTATTGAGAGAAACAGATTATCATTATATTGAAACTATTAGAGTGCATTTCATTTTAAAATGTCTCAAATATACCAATATGAAGTACATAAAGAGTCCTACATTGAAATAAACTCATTTTATTAAAAAGGAAATATGTTTTTATATCTTTTTGATTTTGCATTCTACAGATTTTACAAATTTGTTGTTGTAATTAGGTAAATAAGGACTGAATTATATATTCAGATTTTGTCAATTTATTTCACTTGCAAATTCACTAAAATTACAGGATTGTTAAAAAAACGAAATCATTTTTCTGTTCATTTGAATCTGACAACGCCCAATAATTTGATTGCTACTAAAAACATCTGTTAATTTGAAATCTTAAAACATCCATTAGTTGATTTGAAAACTAAAACTATATATTAATTTGAAATCTGATAACGTCCAGTAATTTCATTACAACTAAAAGCATTTGTTAATTTGAAATCTTTAAATGACCATTGTTTTGATAAAGACTTAAAGTTTTTGTTAATCTGAAATCTTAAACCGTCCACTAAGTGGATTGAAACTAAAAGTATTTTTTTTTTAGTTTTGTTCTTGTTGCTATTTATCATACTTGTAGTTCATGAACATATTCTGAAGTCAAACTCGATCAAACTTTGAAATGTGATGAAAAGAAAAAACTACACGGAGACCCCAGAAAAATACTAATAGAATAAGATCAGGCTTTGATATCATAAACGTACTTGTTCAGGAAGTGAAAGTTTTTTATTTTCATGGTATAAACCCCCGATGTAATTCTAGGTCAATTCAAGAAAGGAATGTCACGTTTTCAAATGAGAATAAGGTAAACAATAGCATTGCTATGTATGCTAAGGAGCAGAAAGCACGTCTGTCTACTTAGATATAAAATACCAAATTATCCATTTTAGCGCCCTTGCTTTTCTCAAAATTCGCACTAGGTTTAATTTGTTGCATGCGGTCTTTTATTCTGTACTTTCTGTATCTTTATATGGACGCGACCCTTGATCAAATATAAAATATGTCATTCTGAATTTTTTTTCAGACCAACTTTTAGTTGCCTGACATGTATATGTTAGAAGACTACCAGAGTTCGAGACCTGGGGTCAGCCTTCATGTTTACAAAACGTGTCCTCTCACAGGAGGGCTCTCACACTCCACATATATCATACTTTCATCATTCACACAGAAATAGTCCCCAAACATCTCAGATTAGAATCAAATGTCAAAGGATATATTTTTATTGTTACTGTAGGTCGTTGGTTCGTCTAATTTATCCAATGTGTTGATATAAATGGATCTTGATAGACACGAGACACCACGTAATAAAAAAAATGTTAAATATCTATATTTGTGATCAATCAATAAAACGTTAGCGAAGTATGCACTACCAAGTCACGTTGATAAAAGATGTTAGATTTTAAAAACTTGTCTTGTGTAAGAGGTGATAAAAGCTCGGCACTTAGTCTACAGATTGGATATAAAATCTGATAAGAAATTCTGGCTTTTTGTACTAGTCTTATCATTACTTGAATTTATATGATAAATCATATTGATTTCAGCCATTTATTGTTTGTTGGTTTAGCCCCGTGTTGTTTCTGCTGGGGTGATAATTGCACAGTACATTAACATTAAGAATCACTCTCATGCTCGTTGCAACACTATTTCCTCCGTATTTTGGGTAGTAGTAAATATTGTATTGATTAAAGTAAAGTGCAATTCGTCATGAAAATAATTTTTTATGAAGAAGCATATCTGTAAATTGACCAAATGGGTCTTAGATATGGGACTGATCCGTGGACTACCTCTAAGGAAACAGCAACAAAAACGTAAACGAACGGGTGTACGATATTTCAATAGTTACCGACATCGAATATGTCCACTTAATCTCACAAAATGAACCAGAATATTTATAGCCAAGCATTCTTGTATGTATTTTTGTATCCCGTTCAGATCCCTGGAATATAGATTCGGTTGTTAGACTGAAAGGGTTGCCATGTCTATGCATGCCTACACAGGTCAAAATATTCAAATGCATTTGATTTTTTTATTCAATCATCTGATATTGAAATTAGCTTGAATAAGAGACGAGTGTATCTTATCTTTATAATAGCTTGTATTCAACCAATTTTATTTTTCTGTGCTTGGCAAATAATGATTTTCGTCACTTGGCTCCCACACTTGAAACTTTTTGCCAACAAAATACTTTTGGACGGACGAAACAATGGTATAACTGTATACTGATTTGATTTCAAAATTGAAAGATTGTATTCACTTGTATATGATACACCATACACATGTTATTTATGTCAATAGTATTCTTTCATTCAAATCATGTTATGATATTTTTGTTGTTCGATATAGATATCACAAATACTATAGACTATAAAAATACCATCCACGAAAGCTGGACAGGTGAAGTGCATGTTTAGCGTAAAGAAAATACACCGTGCTCTTAACTCTGATAAGAAAGTGGTTTGTTTGGTCAATCGATTTTCATAAGGCTTAAAAGATCATTGTGCAATAGCCAGGGTCAGGTGGGGAATATCGAGATAATGAAAAATCAATAATGTTCGCAGTGCTAAAATCAAACACTCGTAGATGTAATAACCAAATCTGCCTCTCTAATGTTTCTTTAACACCAGACAAGAATGAGCATGTTTTTATAAATTCTGTATATTTGTGCATTCACTTACACTTCCTGATATATTAGACTGGCTTGTAGTTGACGTTATTGGTGATCAACACAAAAAATGTACTTGGAAATATGAATGTTAGATCTCATATTCTTCGAATAATCCTAATCGTACTATTTACGAGACTACATTTTCCTAACTGGACTATACGTCCCTTTATTTTGCTCAAAATTTAAAAAAGCAATTGAATAGCACATATCTATTTGTCAACGATAATTTGAAATTTAACGTCCCTTACACTGATAATTACAATTATCAAATCCATATTAAAGAAAAAGAAAAATAATATTAAGAAAATACCAACATGGCAATATAACTATAATCCATACTCATATTCCATAAAACTTTATCTAAACATGAACAGAAGACTAATGAAAAAGTACAGGGATTATAAGACCAGGTGTTCCAGAAGAGTATGCGTCTTCTGCTTCATCGATGACACCCGCCATATAAACTTTCGTCAATCCAATTAAGTAATGTCACGTTCTCAAATGTAAAGAATACAACAGGCTTCATATAGCACTAAGATACAATCAGATAAAGTATAACGTAATCTTTAAATAACGAAATAATTATGATCACATCAATAGTAAATACCATATGGAGCGATATGTCTGTTCATAATCTGATTTGCATATGATGTCATAGGTTAAGGACACCGTGCTACCACATAATGTACAGCACTGAGATCATATGTTTATACTCTCCAATACTTATACAATATGAAGGCAACCAAGAACCATGTTAGACTAGTTAGAACTTTCTTAAAGACTGGAGAGTCTTATTTCTGTTAAATGAATAATCTAACGTCACATTTATGATTTATATTTGCTCAATATTTCATAAGGCAAATTCCTCTACGGTTTATTCCTACATGATTTCTAAACGTTTATTTGAACATCGTGTTTTTATAAGGATTATATTTCTTTGTAAATGGAGGCGTGACAGATATCTACGAATCAAATTGTTTTCAAAGTACTCAAACTGATAGATTTGTTTTGCTTAATAAATAATTCGAAAGATGCGTCTTAATATAAATCTGATACACAAGGAGATTTTACACTATACACATTTAACACGATCTTTCTGTAACTAATTTTCCTGAAAACATATTAATACAGTCAAACTTCGGTATTTCGAACTTCAATATTTGATGAATTTCTCGGTATTTCGAACTTAAAAAAAGTCCCGAAATTTTTTACTGTATAACTATAGTAATTTTACCATACTTATTTCGAACTTTTATATATCGAATTTCTCGCTAGTTCGAACTTTTTTCTAGTCCGATTGCAATAAAATCATAGGAACATACACGTTTTATTTCGAAGTTTTGAAAATTTACCTGTACGAAAATTGACATGGAACCCTTCGGCGGTTTTCACACCTTCAGACCATGCCGCGCTACCGGCGTGTATGACTGCACTCGGAATGTGTGTATATTCTCCGAGTCGGTCAACGTTGTTTACAAGAGTGATTAATTAAAAAACATAACACGGACCAATCTGTGATGTTTACTTCACGGCAATTGGCTATCCCGTTAATTGTTTAAGATCAGAAGTGCATACGTCCGTAATCTGACTATTGCTTTTCGCTGTCATCTTTGATGGTTATGTGTAAATTACCATACTGTTAAAAACAAGCGGAAAGACCAAAGCACATTTTGATTGACGTGTCGACTCGAACTCAAAATGTCATTCAGCTATGTTTTAATATAAAAATGCCAAAAATGATGTCCATTTCATACAATCATGGTATCTTCTAATGACTAGTGAAGGACCCGGTAACCAACACGGGGGATAGCCAGGTATTCACTTGCTGAGAAATCCAGTGAATTCAAATACATATATCTCAAAAATCGGTAAAGGACATGAATTTTATACATGTATATGTAATGCGTAATGCACATATACATCCGAGTAAAATTTTCATTCTATGAAATTTAAATCAATATTCACATATCGAAGTCCCGCTATATCGAACTTTTTGACTTTGTCCCTTGAAGTTCGAAATACCGAAGTTTGACTGTATATGTTATGCATAATGAAAAAAAAATCAGTCTAGTCTAAATGTCCTTTCGAGAAATAGCAAGGGACAATATACAAAATGCAATATTCAGTGTTTTAGAATCCTACCTCTCGAAATTCATGCAAAGTATCAAACAAAGTAATACATATTAATCACACACTAATTCAGCCATGAACACTGAAAGTCATACAAATATCCAAGTGCTAGCAAGAAGAATAGTACCCTGTTTTCCGAAACATTAAGCGTCTTCTGCCTCATCTACAACACCTATTATATAATACCAAAGTGACACCAAGTTTTGTATAGATAGTTGTCTTTGAGTGGTTTTATTTTAAGCATTGGAGAATGTTGAGACAATTAGATAACTCGAGAATAAAATCTATTAAGAAAACTAGTTTCGTCTACGTCTTCGGAAAGTACATCATTTTTGGTTCACGCATTTGTCGAAACCGCAAAAATATGATCCATGAATCAAAAACATAATGCGGATAGAGTAAAATCATACTACACAACAAAGCCAGATGTCGCAACACAGTGATATAAAATAATATACAGAGAAGGTCGCATAGTTCACTATGGATAGCATTCGTCTCCATGTATACCATTCGATCACCATGGATAACATTCGATCGTCAAGGATGCCATTCGATCACCATGGATACCATTCGATCACCATGGATACAATTCGATGGTCGAATGTGATGATTACATAAGTACACTATATCTATACATGATCAACCAGGGACTACTTAGAAGTGAATAGAACACTGACAACACGCAAATACTTCAACAACATTTAATGAAAAATAAATATCAATTAGGTATTTTACTACGAGGATGATAACTTAAAAGCACTCTGTATTATACATGGTTTTTCGATATAAAACACGGATTCGTATATAGCTTTATAACGAATTCATAATATCAATGATATGTATAATGTAGCGATGATTTTAGAGTCAATGACTTGGTTTAATATTGCGATAGGATGTAGGTAACAAACATGAGTAGGCATAGGCCCGGTGTGACAAAGGAAAATCCTCCTAGAAAAAAAGGAAATAGTAATTAACGTATCTGTCTATTTATCGTTTAACATTCTCTTTTCGTGTGTGTATGTAAAATTCAATTCAAGAACACAAAGTGAAGGTAGCGAATGCACAACTTGATCATTTCGTCATTATAGGGTACATGTATGAAAAATATTCGGCAACCTTTATTTAATGATATATCAATGAAATTGTCTCATTTGAAAATATTTAGCAAAATTGTGGCCGAAACATCTGAAAAAATTGTACAAAAGACACAAACTTGGATAAAACATTTCAGTTGTATCGATAAAACTTATGTATGGTAAGCTTTATTCTTGATCTATTTCCTTTATATACGAATGAAAGTGTAGCAAATAAAGCTTTTTTTGTCTGAGTTAGGATGAACAATTAACAATTTAATATTATTCAAACGTAACTGGATTTTACCTGCTGATGAGCTGGCGTGATTTAGAGCTGGATCTATCACTCTAAATGATGTAATTACACTTTTTGATGTTTCAGTAATGTTTATGGTTGGTATGATGTTGTTAACATAACCGTAAGTATTACAATCGGAATCAATGAAATTCGTTGGTTTAATCTGTAAGAAAATCGATAGACATGATAGTGATATCAGCATAGGTTAAACAAATCGGTAATTATGATGATATCAAGTTTCAAAGATAGCATATTTAAAAGCTTATACGAAGAAAGTCGCTATATCTATTTACTTGATATTCATGTGTGGATGAAACGAGCTTTAGATGTTATGGAAAATAAGGTGGTATTATAATCATGGTGAAGCAGAATCAATATATTTCTTAACATAAATTATATGTATAATATAGGTAAATTATCCGTTTCCTGATTTACGTTTGAAATAGATAACATGCATACCTCTTGCTATACCTAGCATGCTTTATCTTGATTCCTATTAATCTATTGGTACAGGTATATGGAATTGACACTAATAGCGTTGAATGTATGGTTCACAGTTATACAAAAACTAGCAGGAATTTGATCACTTATGATCTCTTAAAGGGTATCGTATTGATCACACTTGCTTATCAATTATGAATTGCAACCGCACATTATTCAATAAACATGCGTTTGGGTACCATGGTAACATGTTTGGTAATTGTTATACTTAGTATCTACTTCATTCTTTATCTTACAACATTGTTGCATTGATTTCGATGACATATTTAGTTCAAGAATATAAATTTCTCCCTCTTACAAATGGAAAATCAAATATTTAATTTTTTGAAAATAGTAAAATCTGCTTACCTCGCATTGAGTGGATAAACACATCTTAACAGTACATTTGATGTAGACAGTATCAGAATAAACCAGGTGGAATCCGTGTATTGTCGCTTCTACTGCTGAGAGTATATCGTGTTTATGAAACCTTGTTAATATTGTTTTGTCAATAGTGCATCTAGAATAAAGAAAAACATATAACACATTTCATTATTGGGAAGTTTAATTCTCATCAATGACAAAAACGAGTACTAATTTTTTTATAAATATTTAATGAGGTATTTAAGGAAAAATACTTATTTAGTGGCACCTATATGTGTAAGTATGTAGACTGACTACTCACTAAAATCACTTATACTGAAAATTTGTGCCTTAAGATTATAACTGGATATAATTAACTTGACATCTGATTTAATAGATATCGCTAACATACATTAAACTGAGAAACTAAACCACTACAATAATCATTGACTTTACAGAAAACTATATCTTGCATCAAGTTTGATGAATGCTTCACTTCATAACGATTAGCTGTCACACTTCTAAAGGGCAATACATTAAAATACTGCAAGGCTGGTTGATGTGTTCATGACATGATGAGGGACCACGCATCACTTAACCTACCCGTTTTCCATCAATGTTACTTCATGCAGAAAATATTGGTCACTGGAAGCTTTGCAACTTTCAGGAAATATAGTAAAATGTTCTGAAGAGAAAGAAAGTGAATGTCATTTTGAAATGAGTTTGATATTCACAGCTGAAACGCCTCTTATGGTGGTTTCCGGATCTATTGTTAAGGTATTTGAAAAATATATATACATAAACATTGGGGAATGGTAATGCATCACGTGACGATAAAAATGACATTTCTGGTGCATCATATTCTTTGTGTCCTCGAAATTCACAAAATAGTCAGTGATGTCATTCTCGAA
The DNA here is from genome assembly GCF_031769215.1 of Ylistrum balloti. Classification (NCBI taxonomy): domain Eukaryota; kingdom Metazoa; phylum Mollusca; class Bivalvia; order Pectinida; family Pectinidae; genus Ylistrum; species Ylistrum balloti. The sequence continues at coordinate 38,667 of NW_026782642.1, read as the reverse complement.
AGCGAATTTGAAAGTACAATCCCATGCGTTCATGTGATATTACCTTGGAATTGAAAATTATACACTTCTGGACTTAAATATAACTGGTAATCCATTATTACATGTGAAACGACACGATAAAGATGAAAGACATTTTCTCGATTGTATCATGCAACGGAAACAGTTAGTTCTAACAAAGGTAGGTATAAACTCTGTTAAACAACAAGCGAATACAAACATATTACCACAATAATCCAACGTCAGCATGAGAGCCTAATAATCATACAGCTATTTCGACACTGGAAGTCAAAAAATGATGAAAACCCAGGAGGCGATTGAGGAAAACTAGAACTGATTGAGAGACATTTCAGAATTGAGATGGAGGTGGGAGGGGTATGGGGCTGAAAGACGGTACTATCCTCGTAACTCAATAAATTTAAGTAAAGTGTCATGTCTATAATTTACGAAAAACGTAGCTTGCAATGTGTGGCTGTACTCGGGGACTAACTATCCAATAGTCGCGCCTAACACTCGAAGATAGCACAAAAAGGGCATAGAACTTCTCAATACAAATTTAGAATTAGGCCGACAGAGCATTATACTGTACTGAACTTAATCAAACAGCTATTTCTGTCTTTTAAGACAAAACAGTGATGCAAAGGTCTTTATTTTCATTCTGTACAGAATGGTTATTACTTTGTCCACTGATTCGTAGAGTATATTGCTCGCCGAGACTAATGGGTCCAGTCCTATTCACCAATTCCATAATAAGTGCTGTGTCAGTTGATTTGAGAGCTCGACTCGACCTAAAATTGGGAGTATTAATCTTTTATAAACACTTTGTATCAATATCTTTTCCCTATGTACAATATGTTTCTGATACAATTATTTACTACAAACGAGAAGAAACGAGAAAATGAAGAGAAAATAAAGACACAAAATAAGTTAAGAATTATCATTTTACTGTAACACACGAGTCACTTTTACTGAAGAAGATAAACATATATACGATAAGTATGTAAAATAAATATTTTCTGCGGAAACATTTGCTCATCGTGTCAAGCGTAGCAAAGATCCTGATAGGAATATGTGAATAGTGATCTCAATACTGGTAGCTGGTAATACCACTTTATCTATTTATCTTTTTGTTTATCTATTTTTGCAATTATATGAAATTTTTACGATATATTTATTAATTTTTTTGCCCGTGAAATATAAGAATATATCAAATGGATTAAATTTTACATTATCTCTGCAGTAATGATGTAAGAAACTAACAATTTGCTGTTCCCTATTCGAACGCAAATGAAGCAATGTTAATAATCTGTTTTTTGTGAGAACATCTTTTCCATGTCTGCTCTCATTTGGTATTGGTCCACCATTTTGTAAGTGATTCTTACCAGAAAACATCATGCATAAAGTGATATTGTCTTGTTGTCAAATGCAAACCCATTCGATGTCACAGAGCATGTTTGTATTTCCTTAACGTCTTTTACACTGATTCATTTTTGGATCGGTCTTTGACTATTTGAATTTAAAAAATGTTTTCTTGTTAAACATCCTTTACATTTCCTTCATTTCACGTAATGCGTTTGAAAAAATATGCCGTTAAACCTGTGAAAAATATATTATGTTCAACGGGAAAAATAGCCTGTATTCCTTACATTGAGATTTACTACTTTGTAGTTTCTTTAACAGTAATCTTTTGGACTTACCGGGTTATTTTTACATCGTCCCTCTCGAGCACTGCACTGATGTTTGTATTCTTGGTATTGCATTGTAAAACGTATGTCTGGATAGGTAATGCCATGTTGATGAGGACTGGCTTATAGTCATATAGATATAAATATATATCCATGTTCTATAAATGTACAAATGGAATACGATTGTTTTTTTCAAATATATCTCATATGTTTAAGTACGAATTGTACCTACTTGAACCTGCTTATGCATTATTTTTCGAAGGATATGTATATGAATTTACGTGACGTAAAATATTAAAGAACATTTCAAAACAACTCAAGACAAATATCTTACTTCAAAAACAATACGTTATAAGTCCTGATACATGCTTTATCTAGATTAGTAAGCCGACCTAATGTTGAACATAGTATAGAGACAGATGTTGCTGTCATTAAAAGTTTAACGTTCCAGGAAGTTTTTACGCTCACAGAATCAGAATTTCAGTTGGTACCAAATGAGGCCACAAAGGAAAAAATGAACACAAGAACATTTCTAATGACGTGCTTCAAAACAGTTAACTGCAGTTCATGAAGAAAGTGAAAATTGTTTACTGGACGATTTAGCAATTATATAAGCGACAACTTTGGAAACAAAAAGACTTTGAATGTGATGAATTGTTGTCTGTCATAAGAAATCTTGAACTTGAAATCATATACTATATACACGGATTTACCTTGTCGCAGCCACTCAAAGTACCGTGATGGAATCCGGAAGTGAAATTGACATTGATAGACTGATATCCACAGACACCTATACCGTACCGGATGTTTTGACAATCTTCGCCAGTGAAGGATAGATCTACCCAATCATCTGAATTGCAGACTTTCGAAACAATATCGTTATTGATAATGTTGTTGTGTTGTCTATACGTATCGATGAATTGCTGTTTTGCAATACTTTTTAGAAATATTTATGTCACAAGGGATGTTACACGTAATTGTTTCAAGTGAAAGAGGCACATAATGTTTATAAAGAATAAATCTTATAGGATTTGCATGAGTAAAAAATTTGTTTTTAATAGAAAATACACGGAAATTTTGTGAAAACGACCAAACTGATCTTCTCATTTCATGTGTTGTTCAAAATTCAGAAAAAAAGAATCGTATAAGGTTAGTTGATTACTTGTATGATTTCGAATTTGTACGGATTCGTTGAAGATATCTATAACTGCAACAGACATATGTTGATATTATGTACCATGGTGAAATTCATATTGATTAAGACGTGACATACATGGAAAGACCTTAAATGCGATCCAATGCATATGCATCATATTACTGCCAGTGTGTCTGCTTTCACATCGACAAGAAATATCTACTCCATGGTACCTGGGACATACTACATATTATCCTATCAAAGTTAAGGAGAATAAAATAAGCATACAGAATGTAGCTTACCATATGACAGTCTGATGTCATGGCGAGACCCTTTAGCCGCACATCCTTTTATTAATATCAGGAAGAGAACCACGAAACATGACAGCGAAACCAGGGAAGTCTTCATGTTAATTTAAAGGTGTTGTCCTTGATTCTAAATCTGTGGTATATCAATACAGTATATATAAAATACCAATATGCTGATTAAAAAAAAAGTATGAAATTTGTATTCTTTTATTGATTTATTGCATATAATCATTGTATCCAAAAAATTGAAAAAAAATTGTTGTTATAAATCACTGTTGTAGTATAATGCTAGTGTTTGCTATGCTCCTAATTCAAATTTAAATTTTCACGTCCTCAACAATCATTTTCTCCATTACCCGTACCCTGTGCTAAACAAGTTTCCATATCGATTCAGGCTGTCATTTCCCACCAGCCCCTGCCCTTTACAAATATCAAACACCTGGCTAGCTCCCTGTAACCAGACATCTCAAAGTCATTTTATCTTTTTGTAGACTCCGCTATCTACTTGACCCAATATCCCCTTTATTATTTAGTCGGATGTGGAGTTATCCATGAGAATATTTATCTACTTCACTACTTATCCGTCTAACATATATTAATTTGGAATATGACAGCACCATTCTACCCTTTTGACCTAAAAGATAGTCACCAGCTTGCCGATGTGAGTCACACAATGACATTTATAATGAAGTGGAATAAATAAAGTCAACGTTTAAAAAATAAATTTTGTTATCGATATTAATAATTGTATATTTGTTGTATCTTTAAAATTATATTTTTTTTTAAAAATATGATAATGATAATAATGACATTTATGATAATAATAAAAATACATTTTTATAATAGATCAATAAAAATCTACTTTACCTTTTACGTACAGGAATAACTTGCCTGCCGTAAATTACTTTCTCTCTTGTGTATTTGATCAATCTGTACCTATATTTATATAGTCTATTACAAAAAGCTTTGCTATAAATAATACATTGTAATAGATGTGAGATAACATATTTATTGTTTATATGTCTATTGTTTCTGATTGACCTACATTGATAGGAAATTTTCAACAGTTAAACTAACATTATGCTTTATTTACACTAGCCATAAATATAGACCTCCTTTCACTTTGATGGACTATTTATTCATTATAATGATTTTTATGTCATACTGTCCGAAAAGACATTTCTTATCGACCGAAAATTGAACAAAGTATTTGTTTTTTCCCCGTTGAAATGGTTTGACTTGTTTCAATAGAATGATGGATTTGTCGCAAAAGATTCGTGGATCATGCTAGACGTTGATTCTTAACCTCACAAATTTTACATACTACTCATGTAAATGAAAGCACAATCATGATTCATATGGATACATAAACGATCAAATATGGCACATTTGAAACATAATGAGGGATGTTATGGGTTTTAGCATCCTTACGAAATATTATTATTGTAGAATTAATGAAAATTATTTCATATCTCTTTCTTAGATATCTTCAAATTCCTATCACATTATGAAAATAAACATCAGTTTCCAAATATTTGTTATTGCTACCTTTGCAATATTTTTTTTTTTTTTTAATTTGTTAAATGAATTTTACATAAATAAATGCTATTCAGGAATTGTAATCGACAAAACCTATCTTATCTGTACCACCTATTTACGTACCAAGTATTTTCTCCAGTTAAGTCACCAACAAAATGAATTTGTTTTTATGCGCGTACCAATGGACTAGCCATTCTCTGGGTATCGGTGTATATATCCAAACCAATGCGGAAACCAGATATTTGAAGGGAAGGTTAAATATCTGAAGGTTATATATATAATTGAGGGCTTTTAATCAATATACATCAAACTCGTGTACAATTACGACTGTTGTTTAATTCTTAAATCTTCGGATCAATATCATTACTGTATATGATGCATTATACTAATATATTAACTATTTAGGACACTGTAGCACAATTGACAAAGGAAGACAATGTTTGATTCGTGCACTGTACACAGGCATATATATACAGGGGTACGACATTATACAAATATCACACATCAGATTAGAAGTAGGTGTATGTATTTCCGATGACAACCTCAGTCGTATCAGTAAATAGATTATTATATTACAGTTTCTATATATAAAGCGAAGGAGAAGGTAAACAAAAGTAAACAATAGGGAAAACAATCCTGTATGCGTTTACTATTTAATTGTTTATTTTCTGTCGATTGTACTTTTTTGGGTCAATGGGATAGTTTTCTTTTTCAATGTTTACTTTGTCTAGTAGCTGTGGTTATTGCATCACTCCAAACATATAAAATAGTATTGATATGAAACATCTAACTATCTCTAATACTGTTACCCTTTATCTCTTGTTGATGTTATATAAATAAGTTCAATGGCATAAACTTAATTGTGAGCGCAATAACAAAATATAATGTTTGATACACTCAACAAAAGACGGCATACTTTTCACGGAATACGTTAGTATATAGGGCATTCATGAATTCATATATTTTATCTCGTACGGTTTTCAACAGCTGGTGAAAAACTACCGCGCATTTTTCAATTTAAATGTTGAAATGAAAGAAACAAATACATGTATATGATTATCTGACAACATACAAAAACAGACTGACAACTTCTACTATGTTTTATGTTAACAAAACATTTCTGTTCTTATACCGATTTGCTCCATAAGGAATATACCATCAGGATCTACGTAATATTCCATCAATACCCAGGTATTCATTTTGAGTATCGTCTTATTTCATTTACAGAAAATAATTCTGAAACACTTAAGGCAAAACGGAAAATGACAATTCATAGACAATTTTATTCAAATTACAGAAATATGTGGTTTTATTGGCAATCATGATATACAAAATATGTTATTATAGAAATTATCAAAAGCAACCACATATATGGTTACTTTGATGAACGTATTATGAAGCTTAAAATATCCTCATCAGATTTGACAGAAAAAAAGCAAAGGGAATGTAGTATAATATATTTGGACACATTTGTCTTCTTAGACTAAAAGAATCACTCCCTAATGAAGTTCACTTTCACAATGGCAAGAGCAGCCACAAACAGCGCAATGGCGTTGCTCAGTTCCGCGCCCAGCCCTGAAATAGAAATAGCCATGATAGTATGGAATTAAGCAAATATTGTAATGTACAATAATACATCATATACAACACAAATTCAAACAATGATTTTACGCCATGCTGAATTTGATCTGATGAAATAGTAAAATAACAAATTTAAAGAAAACAACCCCAAAAACAGCGATTTTCTAAAGTTTCTTGGTAATGTTTAATGTTCTAGAATACATGCAGAATGTCTTAATTTACTTACGTCCTGCCCTGCTAGTCAGAAGTGGATCTATAATGGCTAAAGATGCTGTGGCTTTTTCCATGGTAACGTCATCTGACAAACGGTTGATTCTTTTCCTCTTAGTTTGTGAGCACCTGGCCTGTTTAAAAAAAGATAAATTCCAGATATTGCATATTTACTAATATTTCGCAGATGTCCAGGTAGTATTTGAGGATGAAATTGGTACAAATAAATGGAAATGAAATAAACAGTAATTGAACATATTCAAATATATTTTTCATCCACCGTGAATCAAGCTAAATTGCGGTTCGTATATATTATTGTAGAGTACATTCGCCATAACTACTTAAAAGTACATGTAAAATGATTGTCTAACACGTTAAAAATGAATAAATGGATGAATAAGTCGTCACCTACCAGCTCACATTCATGTCCTCCATATCCCTCTGGACACACACGCACTGTGCATGTGATAGTGATTTCTTTTGATGCCCCTACAAACCGGAAGCCGTACATGGTGTTCGTGACATCTTTTCCATTGTTTGTCCACTTATCACCAAACACCTCTTTGTCGTGTTTACATCTGTAGCATTAAATGATAACATTCCGTAAAAGAAGAGAAAATTATACTATGATGTATTGGATAGTACATTTTTAAGGAAACCTACACAACATAACCTATTGATGAAATATCAAGATAAATTACACCCAAAAACTGACAAGGATTTTTCTATAATCTAAAACTTTTTTTTCATCACAAAAACGTATTAATTTGTATTGCGTTGTTCTTTACCGTAAACTTTTAAACACAACAATATTGTAACTGTATGTAAACATTATTGCATTGTAATGATTAAATGTCGCCATTTACCTCACTTGGAACAGTAATATCATGTATGCTTTCTGGGTATTGTATATTAACAAATACGTTCATACCATTTATATCATACTGTGACAGAATATTAAATGTCTATGTAAAGGACATCAAGAAGAACAATAGTTTAAGAAGCATAACCTTTAATTCAAAATTATGATATACTCTAATGTAAAATGCATTATTTTGTATAATAAAGAACTTGCAAGCAAATATGCTCCCACGCAAGACGTTAGTTAACAGGGAGAAAACAAGGAAAATACCAACACAATCATAATTCAAACTGAATTCAACTAAGCTAGGGCAAACTATGAACAAAAGAGAGTTTTACAAGGAAACTCATGTAAAAAGTACAACGAGAATACAACCAGGTGTTCCGGAAGAGTAAGCGTCTTTTATTTCATCGACGACACCTGTCATATAAACCTTGGTCAATCTAAGTGAATAATGTAACGTTTTCAAATGCAAACAAGGTTTTCAACGACAGTACCAAGAAGCAAACTAACGAACATCTAACACGTCCAGCTTCATATCGCTGGGAAATAGAATACACGTCTTTCTCTCACAGGTAATTTTGACAACAACTACACTTCCCCATGATCTTCATCAACCTACTCCCGAAAAATTTTGGTATGAGTTTCTCTGTGAGTTGCCGTCATTTTGCACGAAAGTCATGATACTGATAACTGGCCCTTGAATATGGAATCGATCGCGATATGTTAACATCATATGTTGGGGATGGAAATATTGCTATCCACAAATAGAAAATAAACAATAAGAAAATTGGAATGATCGACTAAAGAATATGTGACAACTATTTCACTCTGAAAGAAATCGATCAGAATATCTAACTTAAGAATATCTCAACAGCAAAAAAAAAAAAAAAAAGATATGAATGAAAGAAATGGACAAAAAGACTCTTAGGATGGTAAAGAACAATGACATTGTTTAATGTAAGACAAAACAAGACAATGTATTTTCTTAATACTTATAGACACGAGCTTACGAGAATCTTCATTCGTAAATCTTTTAGTCTTATGTAGAAAACGAATTCTGTTTTCCTTCCGTATTCATGAATAATATCGAACGTTTCCCGAATGATCGTATCGTAACTAAGACACAAATTAGGGAAATCCAGTAGCTTTAAAAGGGAAAGTTAATGAGAAAAAGAAATATGTACATACGTTTCGGTTGAAGATCTTTAAAAAATGCTGTATTCTTAGTTTTTTATACGGATTTTCCTTATAATATTCAAGATATTGCTGGAAGGATACTCAGATCTAATATCATCAATCGTGGGGACGATGGAGTTAAGCAGGCCTATTAAGTTACATGGCTATGTTCATTATTAGCTTTGTGCGTCAATGATAAGGGAGTATTTGTTTATGTACAAATGTGGAGATCCCCTACATTGGTATATCACAATGGAATTAGTATCATTCAATATGGTTATCATTTTAATAAACAACCTCAGTATAGCTTATCTCCAAAAATAAGACATCATACGGTTTACATTGGTTGGGTCAAATGTACTGTTCAAGAGTATGAATGAATGAATGCATTAGACAAGTTAATTTCGGAAAAACTGTATCATCAAGGGTGTGGTCAGTACATCTTTCTTTCATCAAAATCGGCTAGTTATCTCATGTTAAGCTCCTCGTCGCGTTTTTCGTCTGAAGTAGGATACTACAGATAACCTAATGTAAACACTTGATCAGGGTGTTGAGTAAACAAGGCATGGTGAGTGAAATATACAAACGTTGAAGACAAGCTCTTTCTAGTTAGTTTCATATATCATATAGTTTGATATCAAATAAATGTCATTATATCACAGTGGAGTAGAATCTCTCCTGCTGAGCTTTTGAGGGGTTACCTTGTTTAGAGACAGTGATTTCTATAAAAAAAAATCAGGGATTTCCAATCCATAAGTGTAAAACCGTATGCCAAATAAAAAGATACTAAAAAATTAAAAGTAAAGGTAGTGTATCACTTTCAATATACATACCTAAATAACTAGGCTTACTATTTTTGACAGTTGTGAAATAGAGATGGAGTTGTTTGCTCAATCTTACAGATATCAAAATGTACCTTATTTCGTTGCCAATCATTGCACACACCTCTAAAATAAAAAAAAAGGAAAAAAAAAAAAAAAAAAAAAAACAAAAAACAAAAACAAAAACAAAATCGAAAAGGAAACAGAAAATTGAAACAAAATAAAATAGATAAATAAATAAGAACAAAATAACCAAAACACAGCCAAAAAATAACAATAATGTTTGATTAATTGTTAACATGTGCGAGTCTTAAACATGTATCGAATCCATGGGCGTAATTGTTAACACGTACTAGTAATTGTTAACACGTACTAGTCTTAAACATGTATCGAATCCATGGGCGTAATTGTTAACATGTACTAGACTTAAGCATGTATCGAATCCATGGGCGTAATTGTTAACACGTACTAGTCTTTAACATGTATCGAATCCATGGGCGTAATTGTTAACACGTACTAGACTTTAACATGTATCGAATCCATGGGCGTTATTGTTAACACGTACTAGTCTTAAACATGTATCGAATCCATGGGCGTTATTGTTAACACGTACTAGTCTTAAACATGTATCGAATCCATGGGCGTTATTGTTAACATGTACTAGACTTTAACATATATCGAATCCATGGGCGTTATTGTTAACACGTACTAGTCTTAAACATGTATCGAATCCATGGGCGTTATTGTTAACACGTACTAGTCTTAAACATGTATCGAATCCATGGGCGTAATTGTTAACACGGACTAGTCTTAAACATGTATCGAATTATTGGGCGTAATTGTTAGCATGTACTAGTCTGAAACATGTATCGAATCCATGGACGTAATTGTTATCACGTACTAGTCTTAAACATGTATCGAATCCATGGGCGTATCATTATTATGACCAAATAATATAATCATTTCGTTGTTAAGCAAAGCACACACCTCTAAAATAAAACTTTTAAAAAATGGGCGTATTCATTATCATGACTAATTGAATTGCCAAATATCACCAATAGTAGCCCTATCCGAGGACAAAATTATAATGAAATGTCATGCTACATCATGAAAATTGAAATCTATTATGGATATCTATGATTTTGTAACACAATTTTTATTCAGTTTTTACACTTTAGAAGAAATCAAATGAGACCTAAAGTATACTACGGTCGTAAGCTATTCATGAACAGATATTGCGATCACTCAATATGGGCACGTATTATCGGATTAATAGAGTAAACCATCCCAAATAAAAGACGGTACGTCAGATATACAAGGGAAAAGTAATTCAAATTTCGAATCAGAGAGAGTAAATCCAAATACAGAATAGGATATTACAGATGTTCAGTCTTTCTATGACTAGTTAGGGATGTTAAGTGCTAAATTGAGAAACTAATGAGATGACCTGGAAAATCAAAACTGATCGCGTGAAATGTTGAAATCTAGATGAGAAGGCGTGAAAGCCAATTCCTCCATAAATTTCTCATTTTTAGATAAGCAACATCATACAGTAAAATTGACTAAACATAGGCTTCTTTTACCCTGTCTCCTGCCACAATATGTATTTCTTGCCATTGCCTGTTGCCTTACATTCGGTTGGCTTGATACTGGTTTTTGCTGCAAGATAAATTTACAAATGTTATTTCATGTTCACATGATCCTAGCAATTTAATCTGAATGCAACCAGTACACAAAAGTGTGGAATAATTGAAAATGTTTGACATGTTTTGTCTTTGTAATGAGTTTGTACATTAAATTGAATATAATGCCTTTGATGAATGTTTTATACATGTGTACTAGAGGTTACATGCTATAAGAAATATATTTTGTCTAGGCATAATTGTTTTATATCATTGAACATCATTATGTGTGTTTGTATGGTAGTATTGAAGGTAATTTGAAAATGTATCTGGATCATATTCAAACAGCAAGCACATTATCACGTTTTGTTGCGAATACGAAATCTGATAGGCTGGATTTATCTTAAAAACAACGTCATTATACAATGGTACTAAATGATGGTTTTTAATTGACAATTAACGCAATGTCCTGAAGGATGCATTTAAAATGACATCGCGGCAAATATGTTAATTTTTGTTAATGATTTTACGAGTTTTATACATTTCCATTTAGGTTTCTATGGTGATCCGATATTCACAGTATATTTTCAAGGTCATTTTTGACCACTTCTTTTGTTCGAGAAACTCCTCTCAAATTAAACGCTGATAAAGTTACGGAAAAGTTTTGAAGGCGTGGCAGTCTATCCTGTAAATACGAACACATGATGGCGGGAAGAAATGATTGCACCAGTTAAGACATAGTAACTATTATCCTGTTTTCCAGAAAAAAACTACTTGGTTACTCTACGGCAATTCAGAATTAAGAAATAAGTGACATTAATCTCAAAAATTGTTGCGCGTGCGTCATCATTTATGACGGAAAGATTTGTATATCCAGACTGTTGATCAAATGGAAAAGGATTAACATGTTTATGCACATATCTCAGCGAAACCCAACAGGCTTTGTTCATAGGGGGATATATTTGATAAATATATGCTATAATGGAAAAAGACGCCCCCCCCCCCTCCCTTCTAGGTCTAGCTAGATATGTTCACAAATATCCTCCCTGCCCTGATGATGACGTCACAACATGTTTGCAATTGCGTAATACACGAATCAAACAAAAATGGCGACTCCTATGGAAACATGTTTAGGGCTAAAGAATATGGTTTCTACGTCAGAGTAAAAGGGGAGAAAGTCGAAATGGACGGGCCAAATCCCACACTTCACAACTGGGAAACTGTACTGGCGGTAACTAAAGTTTATGGAAGAGAATAGCCAGTGAAAACAAACGCAGATGCAGCGCTGTTGTTATTGGTCAACTGATCATTCGACATCATGGTTTTGTTTTTGCAGATTCGCTTTCAAAATCATCTTTTGATAAACGATTGCATATTCTAATTTTATATTGGCAGGGGGTGTTTCCATCAATTTCGCCTGTCCGACGTGACCACAGGAAGGATATATTAACGCTCACAGTAATTTGAATTGTCATAAGAGATACATTAACAAAATGGAGCGACAAAATATCTTTGCAACCTTGGCGGAATATCCCTTTCATCTCGATGAGCAACAGAAATACAGTCTGAAAGAACTGACCAACGATATTTCGCTTAATTTTTTTCAGGCTCGCCGTTGTTAAGCTTTCGTCGACAAAATGAGCTATGAAGGTATATTTATATATGGTATGATGAATGGTATTGGTTGATGATATATTTTACCTGGAATGGTTATGGCAATCGTAAGGGTTTGGCCAATAGTTGCCTCCGTAACAGTTGTTGTATTATCTTTGATAGTCATGGTTAAATTTGATATCGGAGTAGATGTGGGTTTTGTCGCCATGTTTATGATATGAGGACTGACTTTTTCGCTGAAAAGAAAGAAAATGAACATATATAGTTCAATAAATGCAGTACGATATACCTGATACAGTATCAGATATGAAGCTGAGCGACATTATAAAAAATGATGAAAACCACTTATGGTTATTTGATTCGTCTTTATATTGTCTGCTAGGTTTTCCTGTAAGATAAAACTACCTTGGAGGTTTTGTTATAAAGTAAAGCACAACAGAATGCGTTTGGAAATGAATTTCGCTGTCATATAGCATTTGACGAAATATTAAAAAATAAATACCTGATTTTTTCATCAAATGTTACGTTGAGGTAGTAAGGCTTGATACTGACATCCTCACATTTGATTTGAAAAGTTTTGAAATGGTATCCTCCGAGTATTTCTGTACCACTTATAGCCTCAAGTACGATATCGACCGTAGTGTTCTACCAAAACAGAAAAGCAATATGCATGTCACTTTGTTCTATATAGTTTTTCTCTCCTTTCAAAATACTGACGCATTTAAGATATATAGTGCTAACATGAAATTCATGTGTGTTAAAGTGACAATTCAGGACGTGGTGTATGTATATAGACTGCATATGAAGGATACTTGTAATTTAACTATTTTATTTGCATTTTCTATGAGGACGCATTGTGGTTATTATTACCTTATTTCATTTGTAAAAATATATGAATGTTCAAAAATATATTTCATTTATGTTTATCTCACCTTTGTGCAATTTGTAATCACAAATGATCCATCTGTCTGGAGCTCTGGATCGGTGCAGTTGCCTACATCTGATTGGTTGAGATATTTAATTGTCAAATTAGTTAAGGAACCGCCGCCATTGATGATATGGATATCCCCTTCTTCTGTGCAATCTTAAATAACAAGAATTAATAATTATATAGATAGTGAGGTTTTGGCTTCTTTGAATCTAACTATTCAACTTTACCAAGCTGATATTAATCATTCTTGTTGGACAGAAAGGCCGCAAACGCGTGGTCTTATTGTGTGAGGAAACAGGATTACCCATAGAAAAACCACGTGATCTGGCAGATCCACTGGAAAGATGATACCTCTGTATATATACGCGTATATAATACACTAATAGATGATCGGATTTGTTTTCAACCTCAAGACAAGGAAGTATTGTTCTTAAAATATATGCCGTCACTAGGATTACATCTGTGTTATAAATTAGTTGTGAAGATTATCTCAATATATCAAATAGGCTCATATTGTTAGTAATTACGTACTGTAATAAAACGTATCTGGAATAAAAATTGGTGTCAATACTGAATTTTTAGACGGAGCAGCTGTTGAGGTTGATTTAGGTGATGTTGAAGTTTTAGGCGGAGCTGCTGTTGAGGTTGATTTAGGTGATGTTGAAGTTTTAGGCGGAGCTGCTGTTGAGGTTGATTTAGGTGATGTTGAAGTTTTAGGCGGAGCTGCTGTTGAGGTTGATTTAGGTGATGTTGAAGTTTTAGTCGGAGCTGCTGTTGAGGTTGATTTAGGTGATGTTGAAGTTTTAGGCGGAGCTGCTGTTGAGGTTGATTTAGGTGATGTTGAAGTTTTAGGCGGAGCTGCTGTTGAGGTTGATTTAGGTGATGTTGAAGTTTTAGTCGGAGCTGCTGTTGAGGTTGATTTAGGTGATGTTGAAGTTTTAGGCGGAGCTGCTGTTGAGGTTGATTTAGGTGATGTTGAAGTTTTAGTCGACTTTACTGTAGTGACGCCGAGGGAGGCGATGCAAACCTAAAACCAGTCATGTCATTAATCGCTATAATTAAAAGGATACTGTATATGAATCTTTTTACAAAACTGCTGTTATCTAACATTGCTGTAATTGAAAGTGCAATTTGTCAAATAACTTACCATTAGCAGAATAAAGGTCAATCCGTGCCGTGCCATTTTTAACTATTTGATTTCTTCTGATCTGTTGTAGAATATAAAACAGAAATATATATTGTAAGATTAAAACAATAATATTGATTTTGGATAATCATAATAATAATAATTTGTTTTGGTTTACAAATGCAATTGGATTATAACAGAATTTCGTATACAATTCCCGTATCTATAAAGTATCATATAGATTCGATCGTTTATTATTTGGCAAATTTTCTGCTTATAAACATGATATAATAATAATAATGTCATATATATGCAAATGGATTTTAATAAGTATTTGAGGACATTGAGTTGCTTAACTGATCTGATAATTGCATACCATTAAGATTTCACGCCAACTTAAGTACGATTTATTGTTGTTTTACACGAAATCCATACATTTTACATAAAGATATCAGCATGTAATGATGTTTTAAAATGTTTAGAAGTTTGATGTATGAAATGTTCGGTCTGTTTATCGATATAACAAAATATAACATCCAGATGGTTGTTCGTGAAAATACAAATAAAAAAGCAAATCTGTCATATAGTACATGTCACTTAAGCAATTAAATAAATCTTGTTATTTGTAGTAGTAACTGTCTTAAACAATATAGAGCCGAATTTTTCTTATGATATTAAATATGAAATCGATATGTGTGGCTTTGGGAAATGTATGTAAACGTATGTGCTTCAAAATCAAAATCAAATGTTTACTCGTCGACATATAGAACACACTTCAAATCTTAAATTTGAAATCTAATTTCTATGAATACAAAACATTACTTGGCAATTTTATCGAAAAACTTAGAAAAATCGTTTACACTGACGGTTATTTATGCAAAATGTATGACAACATGTGCTATCGATATCTCTACAACACCATGTTAACGGAAAAATAAGATCTATACAAGATGAAAGATTGATTTATAAAATTGCTGTTTACCTTTCTTGTGCAGCAAAATGATTCTTCCCCTGCTGTCCTTAACTGATCCTGTGTAACTTTATATTAAACTGTGTACCTTTATATAGTATCCCCGATAACACTATTGGAATGTTAGCGATAAACGAAATCGTTATTAGTTGGAAGGGACAGCTTCCAACATCGTTTCGGTGAATTTATGGGACTTGTTAGTAACCACACAGAGGAAGAGGAATTTAGAATTATTTTTGACCTATCCAGTTATTGTAATAATTTTGACCCTTCATAACAGTGATCTGATTGGCCAATAAGACAGTGACTCAACACGGACCGTAACATCCATACTTTATCTTAGCTTTCATCAATCATAGTTACCTAGGTCAGGTTTGTCAATGGCTAAGCTGAACACAAGATGTAACAAATTCTTTGCGCTGTGTCATAAATAGTAATGCACATAGGGATTTATCGTTGGTATCCCAGTGATTTTATTTTCTGGCGAGCACACTTAGTTTAAATCCTTGTATGATTTCAGATTTTACCATTAATTTGATGTTAAAATTGATAAATGGCACGGTTAAGAATAAACACGTGTATTGAATATCATCTGAAATTATCAGATAGATGACACTTGTGAAATTCATTAAATCATAAGGCTGTTGCACCTCCCGCTCTAGATATTTGGTTCGACCACTTTTGGATTTTCTTCAGTTGTCTGATCAGTTGAAATTTAGGCCCTTAGCATTACTGACGAGTCGCAGTAGGACGCAACAGCTGATAATGCAGTTAAATTCCTTGTTAGGCTCTACTGTATCTTAACTTAATTTGTATTAAAAAAGTGATATTCTCAATAATAGAGTTAAAATTAGAAACATTCGATCTAAATAAAGAATTAAACTGGATAATGCAATAGTTTTGTCCCTCTCATTTCTTGCCTACATTCAATGAAAATAGACAATCATTTTCAAATAATGGTATTCATTTAAAATTAAAACCATCAGCGTCAGTCTTTTTTTTTTTTTTACGTGATGCTACATTTTGGGAAACGACAATTCAACAATTGACGAAGAACAGAGCAAATCTTATAAAATCCATATTGATTTCAATACAGATGTACAGAGTTTTGACTGATGATTGAGGCTTGAAATATTTTTTGTACATCCTGTAGTGCTCAATTACGTAACAAAAAAACCCCATCAAATCATTAAAACATTTCAACCACACTAGTGGACATATAGATGAAATGTCTTAAAGAAAACTTACTTACCATGTTCATTGTCATTGAAAAATGAAAAAGGTTTCGTTTCCTCATTTTAATCCATTCCTAACATTATTTCGATTTCAGGATTTCAGGAATTTACTGCTTTGACAAACTTCAGTTTGGTCTAGAATTATTTAGAATAACAATTAATCTTTCCGACCAAGATAATGCATTGAACAATAAAGCTTAATTCATTTTGTGCGACAAATTTTGCATTAATTAGGTGTAAATGGCAAAAACAAAAACAACAAAGATAACAACATATAAGCATAATTACTACACAAATAAACCTATTTTATCAAATAAATGATGCAGGTATATCATCAAAATCGGGTTAAGCGCGATTTGACAGCATATATATATATTACAGATTATAGCATATATTGTAATAGATCATGAATATAAACTTCTTTTTTTCATTTTTTTATAATGTTAAAGCAATAGTCTTACTCATAAATGTTTCCTTCACATATTACCGTGCCTGTTATTGGTTGTCTGACAACGTATTATAAAACCGTGCAATAGAATACCTATCAATAACAACAAAAATATTATGGTATGTCACGTTAACCCATATTTATTAAATCTGAATCTCGTTGATTACAATCTAAACAATGAACGGGTACATTCGGTATATTGTGTAACTAAGAACTCCTTGTAATATTCGCTCTGTAAGATGTGGAAATTGTACGCTGACCTGACAACGTAGGATTGTTTGTCCTATTCATGGTGGTAGATTTTGATAAATTTAGCACATATACTGTTATGCTGATACGATCTGAATACTATACGTGCTGAAGCATAAACGGTGAAATTAAACTATTCTTGTTAATGAAATACGAGGCAAATATTTCAAGGTAGAACTTTATTACAATAGTATTTGCTTTCAGTCGTTGCTATATCAGATAACAGTTAGAAAAGAATGCCCCCTTTTTAATCCCGCCCGATGCTACTGTAAATATTTCCGTTGTTGTATGTCATCTGTAGAAGTAACTGAGTCGAGAGATGTTGCGATTGAGATTAAACCAGAATAATAGGCTGCCTATCACATATAGATGGAAAAAGTAGAACATTATTCGAGGCCATGAATGAAAATGAAAATGTGTAGGACAGAATCAAATTAATAGTCATTTTGTAGCGTCAATCAACAGAAAAGACTCTGAAATATATAACATTGGTAATATGCAAAAATATTCCATGGACGAACTCACTGATAGCAGGAGAATGATATGATAGATATTGTTTCTAATGCTCAAATGCTATCCCTCTCTATTGTTTAGCATTTTAGTATATATACACTTAAACCTATTGTGGCTTTTACATTTAAAAAAAGTCAATATGTTTTACTCGTTTGTAAAAGACCTGATCAATTAGATATTTTCTTTGTACGACTAATTCTTGAAGATATGAGACCAGTTTGGAGCGTACTAACACTGACATACGAAGTGTATGAGACCTGTTTGGAGCGTACTAACACTGATATACGAAGTGTATGAGACCAGTTTGGAGCGTACTAACACTGACATACGAAGTGTATGAGACCTGTTTGGAGCGTACTAACACTGACATACGAAGTGTATGAGACCAGTTTGGAGTTTGGAGCGTACTAACACTGACATACGAAGTGTATGAGACCAGTTTGGAGCGTACTAACACTGACATACGAAGTGTATGAGACCAGTTTGGAGCGTACTAACACTGACATACGAAGTGTATGAGACCAGTTTGGAGCGTACTAACACTGACATACGAAGTGTATGAGACCAGTTTGGAGCGTACTAACACTGACATACGAAGTGTATGAGACCAGTTTGGAGCGTACTAACACTGACATACGAAGTGTATGAGACCAGTTTGGAGCGTACTAACACTGACATACGAAGTGTATGAGACCAGTTTGGAGCGTACTAACACTGACATACGAAGTGTATGAGACCAGTTTGGAGCGTACTAACACTGACATACGAAGTGTATGAGACCAGTTTGGAGCGTACTAACACTGACATACGAAGTGTATGAGACCAGTTTGGAGCGAACTAACACTGACATACGAAGTGTATGAGACCAGTTTGGAGCGTACTAACACTGACATACGAAGTGTATGAGACCAGTTTGGAGCGTACTAACACTGACATACGAAGTGTATGAGACCAGATTGGAGCGTATTAACACTGACATACGAAGTGTATGAGACCTGTTTGGAGCGTACTAACACTGCCATACGAAGTGTATGAGACCAGTTTGGAGCGTACTAACACTGATATACGAAGTGTATGAGACCTGTTTGGAGCGTACTAACACTGACATACGAAGTGTATGAGACCAGTTTGGAGCGTACTAACACTGACATACGAAGTGTATGAGACCATTCTGGAGCGTACTAACACTGATATACGAAGTGTATGAGACCAGTTTGGAGCGTACTAACACTGACATACGAAGTGTATGAGACCAGTTTGGAGCGTACTAACACTGACATACGAAGTGTATGAGACCAGTTTGGAGCGTACTAACACTGACATACGAAGTGTATGAGACCAGTTTGGAGCGTACTAACACTGATATACATGTACGAAGTGTACGAAGTGAGACCAGTTTGGAGCGTACTAACACTGACATACGAAGTGTATGAGACCAGTTTGGAGCGTACTAACACTGACATACGAAGTGTATGAGACCAGTTTGGAGCGTACTAACACTGACATACGAAGTGTATGAGACCAGTTTGGAGCGTACTAACACTGACATACGAAGTGTATGAGACCTGTTTGGAGCGTACTAACACTGACATACGAAGTGTATGAGACCAGTTTGGAGCGTACTAACACTGACATACGAAGTGTATGAGACCAGTTTGGAGCGTACTAACACTGACATACGAAGTGTATGAGACCAGTTTGGAGCGTACTAACACTGACATACGAAGTGTATGAGACCAGTTTGGAGCGTACTAACACTGACATACGAAGTGTATGAGACCAGTTTGGAGCGTACTAACACTGACATACGAAGTGTATGAGACCAGTTTGGAGCGTACTAACACTGACATACGAAGTGTAAGAGACCAGTTTGGAGCGTACTAACACTGACATACGAAGTGTATGAGACCAGTTTGGAGCGTACTAACACTGACATACGAAGTGTATGAGACCTGTTTGGAGCGTACTAACACTGACATACGAAGTGTATGAGACCAGTTTGGAGCGTACTAACACTGACATACGAAGTGTATGAGACCTGTTTGGAGTGTACTAACACTGAAATACGAAGTGTATGAGACCAGTTTGGAGCGTACTAACACTGACATACGAAGTGTATGAGACCAGTTTGGAGCGTACTAACACTGAAATACGAAGTGTATCAGACCAGTTTGGAGCGTACTAACACTGACATACGAAGTGTATGAGACCAGTTTGGAGCGTACTAACACTGACATACGAAGTGTATGAGACCAGTTTGGAGCGTACTAACACTGACATACGAAGTGTATGAGACCAGTTTGGAGCGTACTAACACTGACATACGAAGTGTATGAGACCTGTTTGGAGCGTACTAACACTGACATACGAAGTGTATGAGACCTGTTTGGAGCGTACTAACACTGACATACGAAGTGTACGAGACCAGTTTGGAGCGTACTAACACTGACATACGAAGTTTATGAGACTAGTTTGGAGCGTACTAACACTGATATACGAAGTGTATGAGACCAGTTTGGAGCGTACTAACACTGACATACGAAGTGTATGAGACATGTTCGGAGCGTACTAACACTGACATACGAAGTGTATGAGACATGTTCGGAGCGTACTAACACCGCCAAACGAAGTGTATGAGACCAGTTTGGAGCGTACTAACACTGACATACGAAGTGTATGAGACCTGTTTGGAGCGTACTAACACTGACATACGAAGTGTATGAGACCAGTTTGGAGCGTACTAACACTGACATACGAAGTGTATGAGACCAGTTTGGAGCGTACTAACACTGACATACGAAGTGTATGAGACCAGTTTGGAGCGTACTAACACTGACATACGAAGTGTATGAGACCAGTTTGGAGCGTACTAACACTGACATACGAAGTGTATGAGACCAGTTTGGAGCGTACTAACACTGACATACGAAGTGTATGAGACCAGTTTGGAGCGTACTAACACTGACATACGAAGTGTATGAGACCAGTTTGGAGCGTACTAACACTGACATACGAAGTGTACGAGACCAGTTTGGAGCGTACTAACACTGACATACGAAGTGTATGAGACCAGTTTGGAGCGTACTAACACTGACATACGAAGTGTATGAGACCAGTTTGGAGCGTACTAACACTGACATACGAAGTGTATGAGACATGTTCGGAGCGTACTAACACTGACATACGAAGTGTACGAGACCAGTTTGGAGCGTACTAACACTGACAAATGAAGTTTATAAGACCAGTTTGGAGCGTACTAACACTGATATACGAAGTTTATGAGACTAGTTTGGAGCGTACTAACACTGATATACGAAGTGTATGAGACCAGTTTGGAGCGTACTAACACTGACATACGAAGTGTATGAGACCAGTTTGGAGCGTACTAACACTGACATACGAAGTGTATGAGACCTGTTTGGAGCGTACTAACACTGACATACGAAGTGTATGAGATGGTACGGAACCAACCAGTTTTTTTCGGCTGTACTATAATCCTATGTGCACTTTATCTGAAGATTACTTTGACTTTAAATAGCAGTTTTTGGCGTTTCTACAGCCGATTTTATGAACATGTCACATAAACTTCGATCTTGAATCTTCAAGTAAGGAAATAAATTCAGCAATATGAATTCCGTTATCGATCGCAGTAATCTCAACCGTATACTAACAAAATACTTGAATTAATAGATTGTTTTAAATGCAGACCGGTTTTGGTTATACTGTTTATCCTCAAGTTTAGGGTTGACGATTTAACCCTAGAGTAAATTCTTTCAGCAGATTATTGACATACCCCAAAGTCTCTGAATAAATGCTCTCCCTCTCTTGACTCTTTATAAATGAGTTCATATGAGACTTACGAAAATCTTGTAGAGTCTTTTAATTTCTTTTGCAAAAGCATTGAGGATGTCTTTAAAAGCACAAAATCTAAATCTAAATACACCCGAATAAGACATCATGGACTCGACGAACTCTTCTACAGCAACCACTTACCTCGTGGAACACCAAGTTTTATGAAAAACATGATGATTTCGAATTATGTGTTGCAATTGTTCATTTCTCACTATCATTATTCAAACTCCAGTTAATCATGGCAATTACAAGTCACAGTTAATTCCATGTTCAAGGGCTTATTCGCCAGATAACGATTGTTGTGCAAGATGTCACAAGTTGGGAGATGAATTCACAAAAACCTTTTTGATCCAGGAGGTCTCGTAAGGACATTTTTGTTTCCTTTTCTGATGTGAGGTTGAAAACCTTTGGTGCTATGATACCTGACAGACCTTGATATTCTAAAGGATCTTGGAATTATATATATATATAAATTCTATAAGGTATCAAACAGCATCAAATCCGATTTTTATATTAGAGTTGTCCCCCTTTATATCTTATTGGATATAAATGATCTTATAAGAATGAAATTACGTTTTTATCTAAAATAACCTTTTTAAATACTGCTGCTCATGATAACTTTCAAATTCAGTTGATAGTTTGTTTGGTGAATATATCCGTTTAATTTGAAATGCAAAAAGAAAATACAAGCAACTTAACATGTTATCCACTGATGAAACTTAAATTCAATAAAACTGAGATAAAATATGATGAAATACAATATGTACCCGGAGACTTCTGAAAAGTATAAGGAGAATAAGACCGGCTATTCTGGAAGAGTAAGCGTCATCTGTTTGGTAAGTCCAAATAAGTACTGTCACGTGTTCAAATGAGAACAACAAACAGGCAAACAATCGAGCATTACACTTGTCCGGCTTCCTATCGAATAAAGAAATATAATAATTATCGACGAAATCACCACGGCGACTGTAAAAAGTCCTTTAATTTCCATCAACCTGCATGTTTTGGAATCTTGTGTTATGATTTCGCTCGTCAGACCATTTTTAGAAGTAACTTCTACCGTTTTTATGTCTATAATAATGATATCATATTGGTATCTTCGAAAACTTTTATAGATTGATATTGTTATGCAGAAATAAATATTCTCGCAATATTCCTATGTCCCCAACTTATCCAAGCGGTCTTTCACAGAAGTTATGGTTTTTAGATTTTATCCGACAGGAAGGTACATTATTGCTTCTGTATGAAGTAACATGGCGCTAAATTCAGGTTTATTGATCGCGTCATTCGTCAACTATTAGGCTGATATGTAGAAAATTTAAACATTTTATATGTTATTCCAGTAAAAGATAAATATAAAACTACGTACTTTACAAAACTACTAAAAATGGAAAAAAGGTAAAAAAAAAATCCAATCGCTTTTTATAAGATATACATAAATCTATAACATACTTAAACAAGACGTGGACAATGCATCTATGAATAACAACAATAAAACTACACCTACGTGTAAAGGTCATAGATATTGATCAAATCAAAAGCAACTTGATGGCATAACAAATTTGAAATTTGATATGTGATATTTTGATATGCACGTTCTTTTATGTATTAAATTGACGTAGAAGAAACAAAAAGAAAGATAACGCTAACGCATTATGCATATGTATTAATATGCCGCAGAAGAAACAAAAACAACAACGAATAATGTTTATAGGTAAGTTTAATCCATCGATGTAATTTACAAATGAATCACATCTCCTGTCGAAGATCCAAACTTAATGATAATAAGAAAAAGTGCATTTTTAACGATTAAAGATAAACAGCATATTGAGTTCATATAAGATAAAATGAAAATACAATTAGATAACTTATTTATTTATTGGAGTAATTATGGCCATTAACATGATAACATTGCAATTAATGGATCTTAATATAATCACAAAATAGTACACATATATCCATTTTCTGTTCCGTTTCTTGTTTATATGAACAAAAGATCGATGTAATTAAAAAAAAAAACAAAATTTCAAGAAAATCGGGGTAATTATCTCACAAAAAATGGCAAGATCATCTGGTTACATATGATAGGAGAGTACATGTAGATTTATTTCTCCCTTTTTCTGAGGCATTTATATTATTTTCTAACACTTGTTTTAAAGTTTGCGTTACAGATGATTAAGTAAACGTGCTGCTGCAATCAGGACCATTGCTTTCAATGTGATCCCTCCGGTCATTCCTGAAACATATGAACAATATCGCAGTTCATTAACAACTTCCTTTAAAATTTATTATCATTTGGATTTAAGATGAATCATTTTGATTGATATAAAATGATGGATTACTTCTAGAATTATAAATTACACACCTTCTGCCAAACTGTTTTCCTATAATTAATGATTACTTCTACTGTGCTCAACAAAATCCTTACATTACTGTAATTATTGATTACAAAACTTCTTCAATAAAGTAAGATCTTCAAACATAGAATTTTGTCAAGTCGACAGAATGACTGGATATTTCAGCGATATCTCGGAGGAACTTCAACTCTATTGCAAGTGGATATTAAGTTTATTGAAATGTAAACATACTCATAGCACTATTTGCGGAAGTTTCGAATATTTTGTCTCTGACGTGGAATCTCAGTACCGCCTCATGTTTGGCTGATAAGTGTTTCCTTCCTTTTCTTTTTCTGGCTGACTATAAATGTATAAAATTAATACACCAGTATAACATTTATATATACATTACCCTGATGGAGCAAGCTTCTAGTATATATATCGCCTTAAATATTTTTTTCGGTCGTGGTGAATAATCCGAACAATAATGAAATATCTCTTTACAAAGAAATATTAACTTGAACGTGATACTTTTTTTTTTTTTTTTTTATAATATATCAATATTTTTTCCAAAGAGATAATATATTCTCATCGCTGTTTTTAGGTTTTAAGTATTATTAAATGAAACATTCAGAACAAATCTAGGTAGTAAATTAAAAACTGATGCAATAGCAAATTTTCACAATATGAAGATAGTTGAAACACGAAAGACGTCCCATATTCATATCTCTACAATTGCCTTGATTCACAAATAACATTATATTAAATTTACAAAGTATAACAATTAAATATTGAAAGATGATCCTTTGCGCTAGTATAATCCGTAAAAATGGTGAATATAACAGCTGTAAAGATCTAGTCAGACCAACACAATTTCTTTATTCACAATCAATGAAATAACAAACATAAACAGATTATTAAGCATTTTACAGATTCCATTCAAAATGTCCAAATGTTAACATTTC
This sequence comes from Ylistrum balloti, assembly GCF_031769215.1. Lineage (NCBI taxonomy): Eukaryota > Metazoa > Mollusca > Bivalvia > Pectinida > Pectinidae > Ylistrum > Ylistrum balloti. Next base: position 13,489 of record NW_026782642.1, on the reverse strand, counting down.
GAATCATAAAACCGAAAGAAAATGTTAACCTACAAAATATGCACATAGTACGTTATGAGAATATTTACGATTGTATTTCATATAGTTTTTTTATCCTTAAAAGTAATACAGTAATGAAAATAATTGTGAGTACATTTAAAACAAAGAGTGAATATTTATAATGAAAAGTATGTATGTTTTAACTTACGCATGATTTATTTGGACAAACTGTCACTACGCATTTCAGATACACAGTGTTCGATCCAACAAGCCGGAAGCCATGTAAGGTCGCTCTTAGTTGAGGCTTTTGGTTATCTGCCATCTTTACAGATGATGAGCTCGGAATGTCGAAAGTTTCAAGCACTTTACTCGAGCTGAAAGCAAGGGCATGCTTAGAACGATATCTATAAAAGGTGTCTATCTGATATTTTGGGAAAATGCATCGCTGCCAATTAAATTTCGAGGACATCTATCATTTTTCATGTTCGTGTAAATGCATAATCAAATACATAGGTGATGCGTTTATAGATGTGCTAACATTTATACAAAATTTCCATTTCTACATCACAACACCATGAAAAAAATAGATTTATTTAAGGGATATTATCATAGGGCGATTGACATGTATAACTGCAGAGATTATTAAACTAAGTCTTTTACATAGTTTAGTCATATAGCAAAGGTTGTAGATTATGAAATATAAAACATAGACGTAGATCTAAAAATGATAACAATAGATGAACAAAAAACTTACGTTCCAGTTGTTTGGTTTGGATAAACCTGTACTGATCTGTTAAAGTTGTCATTGCTAGCAACTGAACAGGATTTTACATTTAATCCGTGAGTCCCTTGAATAGAAAAGATAAACATTTTTGATAGACCTATAATTTGGGGGTTCGGGTGGATGGGATACTATCACTTATCATCTTTGGTATTAATAATTTCGTACATCAAAGGAACATAAGCAAACCGGACCCATGTATTTCTTGCCACCAAGCATTAGGTATTATTTCTTTCCTTTTTGATTCTTAGTATTTAAAAAAAATGTCGCTGTTCCATTGTGACACCTTAATGGTAAGCAGATATTGATTACGTGTGTGTATGAAGTAATTTCATAACTGAAGAAAATAACATCGCAACAAAGACAAACAAGGGGACTACGATTACCTCCTTCAATCAGAATTTCGTTCACACAGCATAATATTTTAAGGCGGTCTGATAACAATCAATATCACACTCATCAAGAACGAAGTAAGACGTTACAGTGTGATACACAAGGACACGTGTGAGGCAGACTGTATTTCATTTCTCATTGCACTAACTTTTCTTTTTATCACTTTTAATTCCTTCAGTCGACTCCTAGACTTCAAAATTCATTGTTTTGCTCAACTGCATATAACTCTAAATTCGTATTAAAAGGTGATATTCACATGTGTGACTTACATCATTACAAGCTACACATGTATTAATCGAATGTACATACTTTAATAGTTTTATCATTTGCAAGTGAAGACTTTAATCATAACCGGTGGAGAATATATATATCAAACACACATTTAGCTGATACTGCATAGTATGAAAAACAAATCGAATAAAATTAAAGACATATTCCTTTCTGTTCTATATTTGGTAAATATTTTAGCCTTTCAAGCTTGGTGTGTTAAGTCATCGTGTAGGACCCTTTTTTTAAAAGTCACACTAATGATAAGGATATGGACCTCCCTAGTTTGATTTTTTGTAAGAGTTCTAAAGAATTGTAACCAATACGTTTTGCACATAACATCAATTGGTATCACCGCCTTGCAATCCAGCAAATTAAGATATGTGGTTTAAATCAAACATATATGAACCAGTTATTAACCCTTTGCCTTAATGCGTCGTTTGTTTATAATTCATATTGAACATATTTCAGCTCATTTTGACGTGAAACATCTTGAATAACTCACAATATATCATTCTTATTACAAATATAATTTACGTTTATGCCATATCAATATATCCCGAAAATAAAACAGGAATACAAAGCTACAAAGAAAATAACAGGGCAAACAATCGCTGTCAAATCCAAGATAGTTCCTCAACGACCACTTTTTCATTAGATATTTCTTTTATTTTCTGACTTTCTAGTGCAAGCAATGTGCAACTAGGGACAAGGGAAGACCTATATTTGAATTTTAGGATGATAGCTCTCAAGGAGTTGTGATAACAAAATTATAACTGCCAAAATGCTAGATTGCTGCTAATCGGCAATTTGCGTTCTGATTGGTCCCAATATGGTCAATGCACAATTGTGGATGACGACAACAAATACTAACTTCTAAAATGAAGGACAATCACCAAGGAGGACATTAAACTTGTCTTTTGAACAGTTTTAAGATATTGTGGCTCTTACATAATTCTGGTAGACATCCCCGACTTCACGTTTAACTAGTTTAATAGTGACATCGATCAGAATATGCATGTGTTCATAAATTATTTTTGAAATCATTCTACGTTGTAACATATGAAATCCAGAATTCTAGAGTTTAGTTTCATTAACATTTTGTTATTGATATTTATCTCGATTAGTACCCGGACAGGCGTCAATAATATTATCCCTTTAGCATCAATGAAGAGTCCTAGAATGAGGAAACAGCTGTATGATACAGTTTACGTCATAGTTTGGCTCTACTGTTCGTCTTGTATGTGTTGACGGGCTGTTAAGAATGTCATGATAATGCTGTTCGGATTCTGAAGTCGTATAGAAAAGTGCTGATCATTTAAATGTCTTTTACACAATAGTATATTAAGTCAAGTACCCATTAAGTGCCATTCTGGAAAAAAACGATAATATTTTTAATGGGGAACATACCACTGATGCACAGACGATGAACTTTTGATTTGAATAGCAGATAATCTGGTGATGGTGACCTAAACAGACTTGGGAAGCTACAACAACACAGGCAGCAGATATTTTCTCTTTGTCAATGATCAAAATATTTTTATACAGTTTTGAAATTTTTCCTACCGGCGAATACCTCATTTTTGTCGATATTGGCAAGTATCTTGTTCCAGGGAAACGTACTTGTGACATGAGTCATAATAGAGTGTGTGAAGTTAATTTGTATTGATTGACACATGGAGATGACGGATGCTGATGTCCAATCTCAGATGAGTTGTAGAGATATCTAAAATATACATTTAATTTAGATATATGTGGACGACAAACCGAAATGACTTCTAAAAGCATGCCTTCTATATAAGTACAGATCGAGAAAATTGTTACATAAAATATCGTACCAGCACCGCCGATATAAAGATTATAATCCTTTCCGATATCAATAGTGTTTACAGTACTGCTGGCTCCTTTTTCCGTTAACATCATATATAATGTAATGGTCTCCGTTATCGTTTGTTGTTGTCCGTGTTCTATCGGATTTTCACTGCAATAGACTCAAACACAAATTTATATGATAACAAACATTTAACAGGTAAATCTTTACATTAAAATAGTATATATTTAACAAGCGAATAACTTTGGATACAAAATATCCTAATAATGAAAATACAATAAGTTCTTCCTTTTGGAAATTGAAACTTACATCAGGATAATTGTAAAATGTTCTGTTTGAATACGTAGTATTATTGAGATAATTACAAATATCACTTTTCAGTCATTAGTAATGATGAACTTACCCTATAAGTAGTGAAGAAGTTACTGAGATAGATGCAGAAAGTTGGCTACAGGTTACCGACATGGTTTGAATTTTTGCCGTGGTTATATCATTATCAACCAACGTTTTAGTACTCATTGTAATGTTTATTGGTAGGTTCTAAAACACAAATATTTATATTATCAATACATTATTATTATTCAATACATACCATTTTTGAAATATTGATAACGGAAAAGGAAAACACATATAACACGGGTAAACAACCGATCTTAATTGACTTACTTGTAGTATATTAGTGACAATAACATTATAGAAATGTATGAATCATGTTATCTGTCTCTTCACTTAACAATACTACCATGGTTTGGTTAGTCCTAAAACACCAACAATTTGTTTGTCTCTACATTTATTTTTGTTTCAATTCCCTAAGGCATACTATTTTTAGAATATAAAGAGAGGATATTTCACATGTGTATTATTCATTGTAGGAGAAGAAGTGATAGTAACGTTATAAAATGATCAGGTTACCTTTTTCTTCACTGGACCAACATAATTTTTTTTCAAGGGAAAACGTTATACTGTTTCGGATAAAAAAACCAATAGATATATGTTAAGGTCTTAGAATATATGTTGATAAACTTCGCACTATTTGGTATCTTTAGATATATAGCTTTTAAAACTCTACACCCTTTTCCCCATGAAAAAGTTAACCTCATAGGATTGTGATTGAAATACGTACTGCATATTCATTCCAGGTGGAAATACTGTATGAAGGTATTCATTTGAAATTTATTTGATAATCGTTTTGATTTTAAATGAAATAACATAGAATACCTCGTCACACGATGATATTGTGAAGTTGTTCCCGGTTATTGTTGATGTTGTGGTAACGGGTTCACTGCCTTTCTTACATGTAATTGAAACATGTTGTACCCATGTCTCTGCTTTCAATATTGCAGTAACCGCACCTGTTCCGTTACATTCTTAAAAAAAAAAACATTTTAGCGCATATCATTTCTCTACTACAAGTGAGTTTGAAAATCGTGGTATCTTATATCATATAAATTACCATTATGGCAGGTGTCATCAATAGAGCATAGGCGTTAAACATCAGGGTTGGTTCTTCTTTTTTGCGACAGAGTATGTGATGAATTGTCATGCAAAACATGAATGTGTGACAAGACAGTTCTAGCGTATTGAAATATCAATACCATTTTGTATGAAGTTGATATAGATTGATGATGATGAATTAAATCTGGGAATTATCAGATGTGACAGGATAAATGTTGTGTGATATTTTCTTCCTTCATTTCTATTAACTATTTAACAATGTCCCGATTAAGGTGTTAACTTTAAAAAGACTGATTTTCGATTTAAATATATAGATACATGCAAAATGTTTTTAATTAAAATAATATTTGAAAATAATGCAAGCTAATTAGAATTTGAAATATCTAGTGCGATTTATCTAGTAATCGTATGATACGAAAACGATACCGTAAATTGTGGGGTCTAAACTTTCTTCTGGCTTTTACATCGTCATGACTTACCGACTGATGTTATTTGCTCATCTCCCGCTGCCATATTTTGCCCAACAGTTCCTGCCTCTATAAAAAGTCCAACTGTGCAAAGTAACAGGAACGCGTATGTCGATTCCATAATGCCCTTGTTTCCTTTAACATAACAAGATACTTAGTTGACAACACTTAACAGATCGTATAAAAGACACACAAGTGAGTACAGCCTTTTAGTCTTAATTTAGAACTAGATTCAGTAGAGTCTAAGATAAGTTGCTTAAACTACATAATACACATACTTCGTCTTTCTAGGACAAAATCCAGACGTTAGGAACACTGTATCAACATGTGTTCGTTGTGTAGCAACTAGGTCATTCCAACTTAATTATAAGTACTGATTTTACCGATATGTTTGTAATGGAGATAATAAGTCAAGGGAATTTTGTTCGCCCCTTAAATAAACCACTTAAAGGTCACAAATTAAAAGAGTTTAGTACATAAATGTCTTTCTCTCTATGATTCACAAAATATAGAAACAATTTGTTGATATAGTTTGCAAAGCAGGTTTCATAAAAGATAACGATACACTTACTTATCGTTTTACTAGTATATAGAAACCGTAGTATCCGTTGTCGATATTCTAAAACAATATGTTGCCGTCGTCCTATTGGTAAATGAAACAGATAATGTGACTTGTATATATCAATATAGTCGTAAGAAATGTTCAGATTGGTGTAAAACATCAGATCTAAAAGTTGAATGGAGCTACTCACACACGTCTTTGCAAAATCAAGAACCATTCTAGTAAAATATAATATAAACGTGAAAACCTTGGCATTAATAAATATATCGAAAGATGTTTTTGGTTGAAAAGGAACGATTTTCATTAAACAGCGCTACCAGATTACAATATTGGCGACTACACACACTTCTGTGAGCAAAAACAACATCTTTTGATATGGGAGGTCACTATTCCTTATCAGCGACCCTAGCATTCGACATTATTGATCCGAATAATCCTAATCAGTTTCCTAAACATTCTGCATCGGTTACGTATCAGTTACACGAATACTCTATATCAGTTATCTTCATATCTAATTCACCTATCCGAACCTTAGTTACCTGAAAAGTACACACCAGTTACCGAACATCCTACAACAATCACTTTCATGTTCTACATCAGCTACCCAGAATTCTACATCAGTTATCCGATCACTTTCTAAATCATTTACTAGAAAGTTTATAATCAGTGACACGAAATTTCTACCTCAATTACCTAAATACAAATTAATTATTATCTTCATTTATTCAATTCACTTACCCGAATATTTACATCAATATCCCCAATATTCTACGTTCCTTTACCTATTACTCTGCATCAGTTACTCGAATATTCTTCATTAGTTATCAGAACAATCTACATCGGTTGGCAAAATATTCTACATCTGTTAAAATAGTCATCCGAATATTCTGAACTAGTTTCGCAAATGTTCGTCACATCACCAATCATGTTGATTTTCAGTATTTCATTGTTGAAAATACATCTTTTCATTCTATGCCTTAGTTTAATGATGTTCCCACATGTGCAAGCCTCATAGACACATAGTTGATAAGAATCGCACCCACACTACAGTGACGTTTTGGGTTTATATTCTCTAAACGTTAAGTCACGTAACCGAATTATGGAGAAACATTAACATTTTTAACTTTATTCATCTGGACTCTATAATTCAGATTATTAGATTTACTGTCTACTGACGACAAAAAATTCCTTTCCATAAACGTTGCACTTTTGAAAAAAATGGTTTCACTAAGATTAGCATGATTGGTGTCGCCGATGAAGCAGAAGATGCTTTCAGAACACCTTGTCTGATCCTTTCCTCGATTGTCTCACAATAAGTAACGAAATATGAGTTACACTAATTCTTTTACAACTTTTCCACTTCTCAATTATTCCGGTATTTTGTCTTCTCTTTTGTTCTTATTTTGATCAGGTAGGTTGTCGTGCTTTCGTGTCCAACAAGGCAATGACAACATAGGAATCCACACCTTCAGCACATCAAACAGAAGTGGAGATATTCTTGAAGCATCAATGACTGCTTGCTTCGTTTCGCCTTAGGAGGCAATGGAAATATTTCACAGTTTGTCGTGAATATTTCGTTAAAATATAGACAGAAAAGAAACCCTATTTCCAAATACTCAACGTTCGATTATCATGCATTGTTATTGTTTTACATCTATCAACACGTGAAGGGCATGTATGTATGACCACGATGCCTTCTTGAATAGAAACAGGTTAAGGCCGCTTTCTTTAACCATCCCACTTAACGCCACGTCGCAGTAATATTTTATGCATTTGACATGCATGCAACGTTCTAATTCATTAGAATAGTAGCATGGCAATATATCTCATTAAGAAACATTTTATTTCTTTATGTGATATGAAGCTGAACGTGTTTGATGATCGTTAGTTTGCCCGTTGTTTCCATTGTTTTATACCTTGTTCTCATTTGAGAACATGACATTACTTATGTGGATTGATCAAGGTTTATATGGCGGTTAACGTCGATGAAGCAGCCTTCGTTCTTTTTACTCCGAAAAGACGAAGATTAAGTAACCGAGAAAAAGACGAAAATTCAAAATGTATATACACTAACAAGCGACCGGACTTTTCGCATTTTCGAGTTTAAAATCTTGTATTAAGAAGGGGAAATGGTATTTTATCATCATGGTTTGCACTCCACGACATAAACATTGATTTTGTTAAATGAAACAAGATTTGCTATTATATTAGTTTTAGATATGGTATCTGTTAGGATATATCAATCATTGTCTCCTATGATAACAAATCTAGTGTATAATTAAATAGAAATCATCATCTGCGTCGTTGGGAACAACCTTATCTATTTCGCAGGAAGCTATATTGTCATTGCCAGAAACAATTTCTGTTTTGTCTCATTTGTAAAATCAAATTTTAATAAGTATCAATTCTGCGGATATGTTTTGATGAAAAGAAATATATTCACCTGTCTCTGTCACACAGTCTTCTTTTCCAATACAATTGTTGGCCACACTAATCTAAAGGACTAAGATTTTGTCGACCGATGACTTAGTCTCGGAAATTAGATTTTAAATTTGAAACCTTCTGCTGATGATTACAACTTCAAAATCATTAGCTTTCCGGAATAATGTATTGTCCCATCTAAATTCGATCTAATAGACATAAGATGTAAACAACGCTTTACAATTGAAATTGAACATATATTTAGAATCAACACCACTCGACCTATATCCAACCCATCCCCAAAAGGATTAAAATCTGAACTGATCTATAAATTAGAGTTTTGTTTGCCATGACTTGAGAATCAATCATTTTGTGAATGCTAGATGTTGTGATGTAAACATCCGATTGTGGGAAATCAACGTAGAAATAGCTAATATATCGATGTTTTGATAGTTATGGAAAAATCATGTTATTTTTTTTATATCTTTCATGGTTCTTTTCTAAACGCGAAAATTTGTCCTACAGGCACGCTGTACTCAATGTTCCACTAAAAAAATAGCAAAAGCATTTCCATCTGTTGTTACATAACTGATTTCCTTTTTCGATGTGTGCCTCACTTCACATGACGTTGCTTGTTTTCACCGTGAAAATTGCCACGTTTTATGCGACGTTTCCGTATTGTAATATGTTATCCTTTCATCACTGAAATATTTTGGATATTTCAAAGACGTAAAACTTCAAAATCACTACCAAAGATGACTTTGATAACGTAGCAATGGTTACCAGCAAACCTTGATCAGGTTATCACAGAATACATTGCATACACTACAGTATTGCTTTTCAGATTCATCTCTTATACTTTGGCTGAAACGGTTGTATTCGGGAGTTATTTTTACAATCTTAATTGCCCATTAACACATAAAATGTCATTAGAGCCATCAACCGGTGAAATACACAGCAATCCAAGAGGGAAACAACAGCAAACAAATTAAATGAGTTCTAAAGAGAAGGTAGGAGCATCAAAATTGGTCAAAATGAAACGTTGTAATAACACAAAGTTTCGTATTTGTCTAGTAAAAGTTTAATCAAGTTAATGTTCCTATTTTTAAAGATTGAAAAAGAACGCCAAGATCATGTGGTCTCAATTGAGCTACTCTGAATAATGTTGAGTTTTAAAACAAATCGACGTGTCAACATAATCATAATTCAAACTCAAATTCAATAAAACTAGGGAAATTTTGAACTAAAGAAGGATCTAGACATAGACTCATGTAAAAGCATAACGAGAATAAGACCAGGCATTTCGGAAATGACTATGGTCTTTTTTACTATAAGATGTGCAGGGAAAAATCGCTGATAAAACTTATAAAAAAAATAAGATGTAAACATTTGAATACGGAAGTATAAATCGACACTAAGTAGCGTATCTACGATCGTTTCGTTATTTACAATTGAACTCATGGGCTTATTCATTGTTGGAACAAAGTATAAACAACCTGTTTCAACGACGAGGAAATAATGATAGGAGGAATTACAAAATTATTATAAAATTACTTACTGCTATAATTCAGAATCTGAAAATTATGAATAATTGGAGAGAAAGAAAAAAAACTGGACTTTACTTTAAACTAATGTGTTTTAATGAATAACTTCGATACAGATGATTTGGCAAAACGAAGGAAGTGTTATGAAAAAAATTATGCTGAACAATGACACCTTCTTTAGTCTTATGAAATGTTTCTTCCAAACGTAGCCATTGCATAATTAATTATTTTAAAATCATTTTATTTTAAAACATACCTTGTATCAGACAGAGAAGATCGTTCAATCAGACAGAGTTCTATACCTTTTCGCCTTTTATTATCTGATAACACAGTGTTACGACGTCACATAACGACGAGCCAACCATAATCGAGTAAAAATTACACACGTTTTATCGTTTTGTCCTTGTCAATAGATATGCTTTGTTCAATATAATCTAAAATACATTGTATTGTCATTGACTCATCTTAACATAATTTCAAAACCATTAATGATTTCAGACATGCCACTGTTAACTCAACAAACACTAACAATGAATCGTTTCATTTCAGAATTGATATAACGAGAAAATCCCGATATACAATTTTCAGCATAATGTGTTACATAATTATCCATGGCTATAGCTCTGCAAAGAGCACAAATTATGTGAGAATTATCATTGTTATTATTACAGTCTTAACGGCCCATCAACATATAAATAGTCATTAGGGCCATCAACTGGCAAAAAACACAGCGGTCCAAAAACAAAAAGGAAATAACATCAAACAAATTAAATGGAAAACTAATCCGATGTAATTTGATTTTCAGGTAATATAAAGTCTTTGATGCTCATCAGTGTACCTGCTGGTACCCATTAATGCTTAAATTGTTCTCATTTGCGAACTTTACTTATTTGGATTGAGAGAAATTTACAAAGGTTGCTTGTCGATAATTCAGAAGTTCCGGTTTCTTGTTTTCTTGAATTTGAGTTTGATTATAAATCTGTTTACAGGTTGGTATTTTCTTTCACCTCGTTCATGCCACTTCCAACAAAATTATATCTGACATGTTACTATAGTAACCAATGACTTCATTTATTTTTTAAGACATTTTCAGAAAATTCCACGTCACCAAAGTGAGATTTTGTTAAAAGCAATCGCACTTTGACAGTCACTAAGGAGCAAAATGGTGGCGGCGTCAGCAGCCATACGCTTAAATAAACAATATAAAAACAATGATTTCAGACCAATCATTCATCAGACAAGCATACGACTGTTTATTGATGTCATTGATTTGAAAAAGGATGATAACTAACTATCAACCCTCAGTATACTTAAAAAGATAATCCTTCGGAATAGTAATGGCTAATGATGTCGAAATCCTATTTTTATTAGTAATTTACTCATGCAACCACTGATAAGCTAACGTCAAAACAGTGCAGAGATTTGTCAACAATGGTGGCATGATAACAAATGTTACTGGTTTTTCCTATGTTAAACGTTAGACATATTTTAAAGTGCAAATACGTGTGCATACATAGATTTATCAGAAACGATCGTTTGAAAGTAGACATCGATGGGGATAAGGGCAACACAATGTGACAGATAACGACTAAGTGGTATGTTTATCACCAGAAAGATAACTTTATGAGAAGTTATCCTGTTTTATCTTAATATAATGTCGACCCTGTCGCCCTTCCTGATATAAAATCTTTACTGATCACAGCTTAAAGTCTATTTTTCCGATTTGGCATTATTTAGGTAGCCAATGTCTATATACTGCAATAATGACCTATGATTTAGCTTACATTTCCTAAGTATGTTAGTAGGTTTTTTTCCGGTTCCTCCACTACTTTTGTTATATATAATGAAACACGAATGATCAAATATATCTTCGACCAGAGGAGACGTAAAATGATCACACATTTTACTGAAGTTTCGATACGTATTAACAACTAAAACTTATGAGAATTTTTTTTATTTAAGAAGCTATATATTCTATTTCATTGGAAAAGAGGCAAGGTTCAGAATGTGTAAAAATACACGTTCTTTTGAATCAATTCAATATTGAAAGACACGATTCGTTGAATAAGGCGATTATTGCTTCTTGTCATATGCTTTTGACATTTATTTGAATTTTCCTTTGTCGTCATCTACCTTTCGACATTTTAGGGTTTAAGTATTGCCGATGGGTCCTACCATGACAAAACAGTAATATCATGTATATTTCTTTAATATTTGGCTATATTGCATTCAATATAAAATTTAAGTGAACTGTCTACTTTACGTCTGCGTCTTTTGTTCAATCACCTTATGCAATCAGTCTGTGTTAATCTGCAAAACGCATCGATGCATTTCAATAATAGTTTCAAACCATCAACGATGATACGTATAGCGAATCCAGTACACATGTTTTGTTATAATAAAGATTTAAGTGTTAATGCATTTTCCACTTTCGTCTGTCGTTTAATAAGCACACTTATGACAATTTGCACTAATATGATAACAATATGTTTGGTAAAAGGTTTATGCATGGCTGAGTTGATTGAACTGAACGCGACTTCTGGGGAGGACAGACATGCACATGTCGCAAGTAGATAGTTTGTATTAACCACGACTTATATTGTAGATGTCGCCGTATTATCCACGTACGTTTTTAGAAGTCTTTGTGTAGATATTACTTTTGTTCATATTATGAATAAATAGATTTATAGAATTTTAGTTTGAATTATGACTATGTTGACATGTTGGTATTATCTTGTTTGATTTTCGTACGTTAATAACCATATTCTGCTATCAGTTTGGTTCTTTGTACAATGAAGTAATGTAGCATGTTGGATGAAAATTGATGTTGTTTTTATTGTCTACTTTGATCGATTACACTGTACTCTAGTCGATTAGGATTTGACTTTGCATATTAGTAACGTAGATATAAACAACAACATAAAGTACAGCTGTGAGGAAGGAGATAATGTTATCATTACCTCATACTTGAATTTTCTACTGGTTGTGTTATAAAATCTGTTTGTTTTTCAGCTGTATTACCATGCACCACCAAGCTGAATTGTGTTGAGTCTATAAGTAGCAAGTATCAAAACTTAAATGCAGCACTCTCCTAATTAAGGAAATAATATGCTGTTATCAGATATCTTCCGACGAAAAACTATTCTTAGATGTCTGCGTTACTTCCAGTGTAACTTTCTGAGGATCATTAGTCAATTAACGTTTGTTATTGCTATTCCAAGGAATCTACTTTACTTCCATTCTGACAACCTCTGATAATTCTGATAATTTGTTATCAAAAGTTTAGTATTGCTTTCTTGTTTTTGCATTGCTTTAGACACTAAAATACTATCCTGCGATGTGATAACGGATATGTTTTCCATCAGACTGTGCAGGAATCTGCTGGTCTTGAATTCTATATATAGTAACATTTATTTCCCATTCTGATAATAAAGTGAAGAAAATAATGATAACCATGTGAAGGAACTTTTAAGAATGACTCATAAAACAAAGTTCTGTACACGATTTTTCTATTAGTAAAATAAATTACACTTTTAAAAGTATTGATGCAGTGATGCACTCACTCAGCATGCTGCACCATTGATCAGATATGAGGAATATTTATCAAGAAAAGAAATCGTATTTACATGCATATACCTAATCACATAACAATTAAGGAGTGATTTCATTTCCTGTTTATGAAATCTGCTTGGTTAGTTGAATGTTCCTTGATTCGAGGAATCTTCCATCTATACAGCTTAACTCATCCTAGCCAAGCTTCACGTATAATAGATTTGCTTTTATTTTACC